>NC_046157.1:174045742-174210742 GCF_011064425.1 Rattus rattus | reverse complement strand
GAGCATGTCTCATTGTGCGCCTGCATGTGAAAGGTCTACACCCAGGTCTTAATCTCATTTCTAAGAAACAGCTGGAAACCAGTAAAAGACACTGGAAATAAAATGTATTTTGCTATAAAATTCATCGTTCTATCAGTTTTCCTTTGTTGTTTAAACTCAGATAATCAAGGTAGAAAAATCATGATTTACAGCTTTCATAATTTTACTAAAAACCCATTATTTAGTTCTGGTTAGCTAGTATGTCAACTATATATGACTTAAAAAGTATATACCGAGATGTAAGTTTGCCTGAATTTCACAGTTATTTATACCAAGTTCTGAGAGGTAAACTGTTTTTTTTTTTTTAAATAATAACATGCAGTTTATAAAGTGTATGGTCTATTTTCTAGCAACCAAATAGCTTTAATATTCAGCCCATCCAACTCAAGGCCTTAAAAAGCAAGTGGAAATACATTAGCATACATTTTCTGAGAAATGCAACATCAAAGTGACAGTAATAAAATCCAGTAATAACATTCTCTGTGTACACAGTCTTCTATCCTCAAATCTAACCGTCCGTCCTGAATAAGCTGAGAAAAATGCTCTACCTCCTGAATAAAGATCTCCCAAGCACACTCCTACAGTCTGAATGTTAGCTGCTGCTGGTAATTGGCTGCCCACCTTTTGTCTCCATGGAGACAGGTGGACGCTCAGTAATGCAGAGTGCAGATGAGGCTGGCACAGGAGGTTGGCACAGGCAGGGCAGTAGGAGGGCGGGGCAGGCTCTTCCTGACAGTGTAAGGAAGGAGTCTATAGTGAAATACAAGGCACCGAAGCACATGCTTTAAAGGTAAATCTAACTTCCCAAAAGGAGATGGTGCAGTTTACATAAGTCCTTTTCATGCCATCGCTATAGCACGCTCACAGAGGTGGTTTCCACAGTTTTGAAGCTTAGCGATTTCAAACGGTTTATTGCCTTTGCAACCCTGGTTTGGGTCAGCTTGTCCTCTGGGATCTACTGAGTGGTCAGTGGTTTTATGCAGATTCATCCCTGGAGTTGTTAGAAAGCTTGTACACAGGCAAGGGAGAAACAGAACTGTGTTTTATAGCTGAGTTTGCCATGCATTGAACACACACACACACACACACACACAAACACACACAGCAGAGGTGGCAGAGGTTAAGAACATGCACCATTCTTGCAGAGTACCTGAGTTCAGGTGACATGTGAGCCAGGTCAGGTGGCTCACAACTGCCAGCATTCTAGCTCCAAGAGGGACCCAAGGCCTCTGGCCACCATGGCCACTATATTCATGTACAAATATTCCCTCCATAAACACACATACAAATAATTGTAAATAGTAAAAAACTTTAAAAATACATATCTGTTCTTGAAGAAAAGAGTAAAAGCTTATGCTTCCAATCAAGAAGATAAGAACACCAAACAATGCAATCCTGGTCAGACTTACATGAAGTCAACACGTGAGGCACAGAAAACCAAGGATCCCATGGCCTTTCTTATAAAGGATATTGGGAAAGATGATCTGAATCTTGAAGAGTAATTCCTAGAGGTTGAGAGAGCAGATATGGTGGGCAGGTGGCGGGACAGAGGTGGGGGGCAGGCAGAGAGGGCGGGGGTAGGGCAGGTTAGATCAGGAGCACCCAAGTACAGCCAGACAGAAGGGGAAAGTCTGGTGCTCCCAGTGCAGTGAGGTAAGAAGAAGTCAGTTACTCTAGACAAAGTAATCCTGGGGACAGGGACTGCTCATCCCTTCATCTGATCAATGCATGTCGTATGAAGGCACTGAATCCTACTCCCTTCATCACTATGCATAAGCATACATTTTAACAGGGCTTAAGGGAGTGGTCCTGTTAACTCCTTTGATCCTGGTGTACGATGTGCATACACAGTTCTCTCACTCTGCCTATGACCACCTGATGAGTACAGAACGACTCGTGCTCTGGTTAGCACTATGAGAAAAAGCAGATAAAACCTCAAACCGATTTTGTATTGTGCATATCCTTACTTTAGGGATCTGATGAAGAATAAGAAACCATGTGGGTCATAAACATACTTAGAATTAGCATGATCCAGGAGAAAGTTCATTGAAGATCCCTTTCCCTTCTGTATTTTCAGCAGGCAGGCAGAGCACAGGAAGCCAGGGCTCAATGACAGGCACGGCATGCATACTAACTAGTCAACAGTAGCACTTGCACTTCTAACAGAGCCCCTTCCACCACAGCTTCTGAATGGCCTGTGATTTAAGGTTAACAAGGTAGGAAGTTCTGGGGTGAAATACAGGCCATGTTTATTTTAAACGGTGTTTTTAACTGGCTATCTGCTAGGGTGGATTTCCAGTGACTTTCATACTCCCAGGGTGATGGGACAAGCCACTGCTCCCCGCTGGCATAAGGAGGGCTACATTTAGAAGTCTGCAGGAAGCTCCTCATTGCCCAGCAAAGGCTGCTTTGCTTGTTTGTCCTGTTTGCTGTGCCCCTGGGTGGTCTGGGCTATGGCAGCCTGGTGTATCATTCCTTACTTTAACTTCCTGATGCCCCAAGGTGGCTGCCAGTGCTCACTGACTTCTCAAGAGTTCCTTTGTGCAGTGGCCTTTGTCACTAACTGTGAACTCAGCCATAATAAAATCAGAATACACCACTCAGCACAGCTCAGAACTCAGCTCTAGGATTCCTGCCTAGAGCACTCAGAAGGAATGGAATGTCACTGATTTGTCCTAACTTGTCACACCCCATCTTTAGGGACAGGACAACCATACCTCTGCAAAAGCACACAGTCAGTCTGACAGATAGAAAGACAGATAGAAAGTCATATAGGCAGTGAGATAGATAGAGAGACAGACAGACCGACCACTTCAAAAATCCATTTCATTATTGGGCAGTAAACTTTCATTAACACTAAAAAAGCAAAATTTTTATCTCTCACTGTTTGGTACTAGACTATAATCTACAATTCTAAAGCATTATATTTTTTCCACTTTAAAAACAAAAACAAAAAAGAAAAAACTAAACAGTAACAAAAAGCAACCCAATACTAGATTTCATAAAAGAGGCCAAGTAGAAAGTGCAAAAGAAGCCAGGAGATGGCGGCATAGCTCTTCATTCCATCACTCAGGAGGCAGAGGCAGGAGGATCTCTGAGTTTGAAGCCAGCCTGGTGTACCGAGTGAGTTGAGTTCTAGGACAGCCAGGGCTACACAGAGAAACTGTCTCAAAAAAACCTAAAACATTAAAAAACCACACAACCCTCCTCCCACAACCAATAAACCAACTAACAAACTGGAAAAGTACAGAAGGAGGCCATGTTTGAAGCTCACACTGGCAGCAGAAGCTTGCTTTCCTTCATCACCAGCCTACCCACCGACTCCATTTTCCTTTGGCTATCGTAGGCTGACTCTTTCTCCCCTCCCCATCTGTGCTGCAGCTCGCATGTCTGCCAGGAGTACTCAGCTCCCGGGCCTGGAGCGCTCGGCTCCCGGGCCTGGAGTGCTCGGCTCACAGGCCTGGAGTGCTCAGCTCACAGGCCTGGGGCGCTCAGCTCATAGGCCTGGAGTGCTCAGCAGAGTCTGTTGCACACCTTTGCTCAGGAAACACTCATGGGGGCATGGCATTTATTTTCAGATTCCTCCATTAAAATTATTTTAATTTCTAAAATAAATTTTGCCATCCCTAAAATCTTATTTGTTCTACAAACATCCTACATCCAAGCCTGCTTCTTTACTAATCCCACACGTCTGCTCCGTGACCCACCAGTCCTTGTCACTCACTCACACCATAAACACACAGAGTGAGTGGGTCAGATGAGGCAAGCAGACATGGAAGGGGTCTTCCACTGCTCTGACACTCGTGATGTGCTTACTACATTTTTAATCAGTATGAACTCCAAGACTAGTCAAAACAAAATTATGTAAATGATAAAATGAGAAATTTTATAGCTGTTGCTGGCTTTCTATCCTCAGTGTCCTGAAAGAGATTAAGAAGGCTGTTTCTAGAGCTCACAGATCCTAAGTAAAATTCACACAGTAGATGATAAATTTCATGAAAGATACACCAGTAACAAATCAAGAAAAAGGAACCTTGGCATGCAGCCTCTGGCTACCACACAGAAGAGATGGCCATGGCGTGCAAGGCCTCTCCAGTTGATGCACTTGGAGACGTTTACGTTTTAAGCCCATAATAAACTAGGGAAGTCACTCACACATCACTGGCATAGCACGTAAGGATCAGTGTTGTGGCCACGGCACAGGTCACAAATCCGTGGTGCTCTTCTCTGTAGAATATGCACCTATCACACTACACTCGAGCCATCTGGTCAGACGTGGGAGCTTAAGTCACAGCTGTCACTTCTAGACAGAGGGTTTTAAGAGCCAGCCTGTAGATTGCCAACTTCTCTGCCTCTGTGTTTATGGCAGAGATGGACTGCAATTGTCCTGTGTCCTGTGAGTTCTGTGAAAGCCGGGCTTGGGGTCCACAGCCATAACCCCAGCACCTGATACCTGGAAGGGACAGGTCCACTTTCCCAAACACGGCAAGCCAGAACCTAGCATGACCTACATGAGACCCTGTCTCCACAAACAGCCACCAAAACTACAAATGCCATGTGAGCAAAGCTTCCTTGCCAACCCAGGCAGGACCAAAGGTAAACGCCAAAGATTTTCATGTTGCTTACTAATAAGTAAAAATCTATATTATTCTGAAACCAAAGTCAAAACTTTTCTACCCTTTGGTATGGCTAGAGAATGGTGACATCTCCAATTAGTCTGTAGGACCAATCATGGCGGTTTAGTTCTGTGACTATCAATCACAATACAGAGAAAAGAACCTTCAAATATCTTGCATAATGTCTTCTGAGCTTTTCTCATTCCAAATAAATAAAGGCATCTAAAATATGAAAAGGGCATTGCTAATATGGCTTATAAAAACTGAGAAACTAAATTGTATTACCAGATATGTGGTGTCATGTAAAGTTCTCCATGTCACCTCTCAAAGGCCACTGTTCTGTCCCCGGGATGTCACCCTGGGGCTCCCTCTGTCCGTGTTACCCTAGAAGGGAGGCTTTGGGTGTTCACTGTAACCACAACGTCATAGTCCCTGTGATTTCTCCAAGTCAGGGAGGTGACCTCTCAGCGCACGGGTCCAGGGTAACGCGATGCTTTCTCTCTGGAGGACAGAGTCGGGTGCAGCTGTAGCCTCCAATCTCCACTTCTAGGACGGTCGCTCGACCACCTCTTCCTTTCCGATTGCTCCTAACGTAATACACTGTTCTAGTTCCTGATGATTTGGATTCAAGAGGCACGGTGCTGAGACCAAAAGCATTTGAACTGGTTTTAGTACTTATATTTTCTTTCTGCTCACTTAAGAACCATTAATGATTTCCTGATAAAGAAAACCTACCATGTTTGGTAGTTCCATGATTTTTTTTTTTTTTTTTGTACTAAAATAAATTTCAGGTTAGTAACAAACTCTACTCTTACACAGCTCTTTCCCAGGTAATTTCAATAACATATTTGGCCAAATTAATGAGCACAAGAGGGGTGACCTTCTAGTGACAGCATTGTTAGTTCCATTCAAGACACCATAATGTTGCTTTAGACAATGTATTTTCTGCCTTTATTTGTATCTGTATAACTATCTAATATAATGGGAAGGCATACATAACTTTAGTTTATTTCAAGCAAATGTAAATGTTGCATTTTAGCCTATCCTTTTCTGTTTAAAGCTTACTTCAAAACCTTAAGACCCACTAAAATAATCCACTGCCTTTTAATGTAGCATGCACATGGTTCTTTGGTGTGCACAGAAGGAAATATAGCATGTTAGCTACAAGAACCAAGCCCTTTCACTGTCTACCGTAACATTTCACATTATGCACGGCAGCAGTGTCTTGCTTACTGTGCACTTCAGGTATGTGCAACTTGAGCTTCTGCGGGGAGTAAGAGAAAAAATGATTTGCCCTTTATTTCTGATATGATCCAATTACACACTCACCAGCCAGCGTGTAACTGACAGCCACTGTCTCTCTTTAATTCAGTTTGTATGCTGCAGTCTGTCCAGCACTGTGCAGACTGTGTCCATGAACTGGATGTTCATCGCCCTAACCGATACTCACTCTAACCATTGTAAGATGGAGAAGTTTTCAATCGATTCTTAACCCTAGGTCAATTCATCACAATACCACACGTCAGCAAAATGTGTGTTCCCATAACAACGAAGCATTCTAGAGGAAAGCTGGAGATTTGCTCTTATAACGGGGCATAGTTACCCCAATTTTTATGCTGACTTGCCAGAAAACCTCTAAACTGTAATAGGAGAAAAAAGTGAAATAAAAACCAGTTCTGACATCTAAAAATGAAGTAAGAGTCAAACTGTATTTCCTTAAAAATGCTACCTTGGCAATGTCCGATAGGACATTTTCTCTCTCTTTTAGCAAGCTCTCAAGCTATGAGGAATGAGAAGCTCCATTCTTGTGCTGGAATGCAGGCTATGGCTGGGCACCCTGGGACACCCCCCCTGCTCACGTAACATTGAAAGCAAGACAGAGAGATTCAGAAAACAATCCAAAGGGGGCCTCGAGGCAGGTCACACTGAGAGAAGACCTGAGGCCCATCAGGCACCTTTTAAGCAGTGGCTCGCCCTCTACTCCTGAAATGCTGCTCTGGCTTCCTTGTTCACTCACACCAGTGACCGCGTGTGCACTGGCCAGTCTCACTTTTACAGATTTCACCCCGATACTTCAGCTGGATTCCAATAGGTTTCCTCTTCTTAGATGTTCTCCCAGGCACACCCACTCAAACATGTCTTTCCCAAGTCCTGCTGCTGACCCTGTCTGAGCTCACGTGACACCCTGGCCTGAGTCATGTTAGCCATCTCCCCTAGGTGTCTGCTTGAGCACTTCTTTCTCCATTACCCATTTCCCCAGGAACTTGTATTCACTGCTCATAAAGTTCTTGGATTCACACACTTAGTCCTTCCTGGAACTCATAGCCTACTTGTCACCGTTCAGGCCATGCCTACCTTTCCAGGACAACCCTTGACAGCTGACTAACTGCTCAGAGCAGGCAAGCGATTCCACAGCCCCCAATCTGTGAACACCAGGTGGAGACCCCATAAGGAAACAGCAACTGGAAGAATGACTAATTTTGAGGCAGCAACATTACTGTCAGCAAGAAAAATGAATTCAGGGGAGAATAACTAACCTAAGGCTTAGATTTGACACTATGGTCTCAGTGAAAGTTTCTTTTTCTTTCTGAAACCTGGCCTTGTGAACATATCCCTGCTTCCCTAGCCACAGATCTCTCCTCTAATATCTTTTTACTCTCTTTGATAATGTTTATAACAAAATACATAAAGCCAGTAACAAAAAATATGGACTATGTAAGTCTTGAAGACCTGCAAGTGCCCATGTAACCTAGACAGGCAGTGTTCTTCATTCTCAGCAAACAGAAGTCCCTCCCTATCTCTCAGCTCCGTGCTGGCTCCTCCTAGGACATTCTTTCCTGTACTCCTGCACGAGGAGACTCCCTTCCCCAGTTCCCAGGCAGCAGTGTGGATGCCAGTGAGTAGGAAGGTGCACAAGAGTTAGGGCACGGGGCTAAAGGTACTCAGTAGACTTTGGGAAGGACACTCGGTCACATCCCTTCCAACCTAACCCGATTCAGTAGCTACTAAGCAATGCGAAGTCCTTATGGGTCTTTGAGTCCACTTAGCTGCAGTGGGATTAAAAACTGGTGGTGGCATATGCCTGTAATTTCAGCATGCGAGACGCAGGAGGATCTTTGGAGATTGAGGCCACCTTGGTCTTCAGAGTGAGTTCTAGGACATCCAGGGCTACACAGAGAAATCCTGTCTAGAAAAACCAAACCAAACCAATTAAAGGGAATCACAAGCTGACTGCTCACCTTCTGCTAGGTCCCAGCCACAGGCGAGCTCTGACTGGGTCTGCTCTGGAGCTTTCCTGCTCATCTTTCTATCTCTGTCGTGACACTTTCCTATCAGCCCCGGGCTCTTCCTTCTGGATGGGAGGCACATGACACCCCTGGGGTTGGGAACTAGGTCTCACCCAGACAGTTCTGTGGTTCCCAGGGCTCTCTGTTCTTCCCAGTTAGAGCTCAGCTTCATCCTACCTCTGATCCCTTCCCAAAAGTGAGCCAACGGTGGCATCTTAGAAGAAAGAGGCTTTGGCTGTGTGCGCCAAGAAAGAGGTGGGCATGCAGATTCATCAGCTCAACCTCAGTAAATCCCAGGGAGAGCATCCACCGGGAGAGCATCCACCAGGAGAGCATCCACTGGGAGGTACATGGTGCAGTGGTGGAAAGTTATGCCGGGAAAGACCAGCCTTTGCTGCATTTCCTTCCCTTCTTCCAGAACCACCTGCCAACACACACACACACACAGAGAGAGAGAGAGAGAGAGAGAGAGAGAGAGAGAGAGAGGGAGGGAGAGAGAGAGAACACAGACACAGAGAGAGAGAGAGAGAGAGAGAGAGAGACTGTACAATTCTTCTGTGTAGAAAACATCCGTAATCCGTACAAGACTTAGTCTTGGTTGGTGGCTTCCTTCTCTATGATTCCTTTACAAAGCCTCACTAGAGCTCTGGTGAGCAGACTAGGCAATCTGCTTATAGAAAACACAATTAAAACAACCTAAAAATTTATTTCCAAGTTACATGAAGACTTGAAAAATAGTAGTTTAAGTTACAACATTAAGTTTTGATTTTACAGGCCAAACTACCTGAAAATATATGTGTTCTTTTTTGCTTTTATATTGATGTCAAAATCATTATATGTAGGGTTATGGGTCCTGTGTCTGCTCTGCCACAGGGCTCGGTGGCTCAGTGATGCAGGGAGTTGACTGTGTTTACCCCAAATGATGCTGGGCCATAGGGAAGCCCCAGGAAACCACTCCGGGGGTGGGGAAGCACAGTATGAGATGCGGGACAGCTGGAGTTGGCTCAGGGGCCTCCAGGCCATCTGCTTCTCAGGCTCTTGGACAACCAGGTGCCACTGGAAGTCATGGAAGAGCTGAGAACAGAGTCCCCCTTCTCCCTTCAAGGCTGGATCTAGCCCAGGGCAGAGGGGGAAAGAGGGGAGCTCTGGCTGGCCCCTGTGGGGATGAGTCCTTGGCTTGACTTCGGTGGGCTTGGGGTTGTGGTTGTTGTTGCTGGAGTGGAGCCAGGCCTTCTAGAGGCTCTAGACGGGAAGGCCTTCTCCATGGCTCTCCATGGTTCCCCATGGTGGATCCCGATGAGAAGAGGCAGTCCATGGTTTTAAGGCATTTATTGTCATGGTGGGAAAGTAGATGAGTAAAACTGTACCCCACTTTTCAGGGTGGGCCTGAGATTAAATACCTTTTACAGGGAAGAATGTCTGGGAAGGGAAGCTTATTGGCTAAGGCTCTAGGTTTCTAGGGACCTCATTAGTATGGGGATCTGTCTTGAGCCTTTCTGGCCACAGGTTATGTCCTCTACAAGTAGGGGGCTTGAGGCATTGCCCTTATGTGATTGAAGGCCACATATCTATGGGGGCTGTGACTAGTGACAGGGGCCTGGTACCCAGGACAGGTGAAACTCCTACCGTCCCTTCAGGGTCTCTGGAGTTTCAAGTCTTAGCTCCCCCTGGGAACCAGGCTGCCTTTCATGGTCCCACAATTGTACAATAGTAAGTTTTTGAGGATGTGACAGTTTATACAAATGCCACAGTGGTGACTGAGTTAAAACTTGGTCTAAAGACCCATGTGTTTCCAGTATTACTGAAGTAGAATTATGATTTATGAATGCATAAACATGATTAAAATGGGGGAAAAGGGAGGATTGGACCTGAGGGTGGAAAGCCCAGGTCAAAGCCCTGGAAGCACATGTATTCTCACTGAAATTGTATTCCTTCATGGATGAAATGGTGATAATTGCTTCCCTTGGCTACTGTCACAATCAGATGACAATCTATTCATGAAAATAAATCATAAGCTATAACCAGCTAAATCCAACTGCATCATTACTCTAAAGATTATTTTTCTGAAGAAAATGCCTGAAATAATGAAATGAAGCATTCCTTAATTGCTTTACCTGTGATATAAACGTGTGGTTGTCTTTCAAGACATTTCCAAGACATAGGAGGAAAGCCAGAATTAGAATTTAAAAATGTGTTTGCTTTAACTTTAAAACACTTACAAAGTTATTCCTTTCCAGCGTCAGCTGAGGAGGGTTTGTGGATAGACGGGATGGCCTAGGCCACACAGCGGAGCCTCAGAGTCCTTCATATATGTCTGTGAGATTGTTTACCTCACTGTGTGATGGCCGAGGAAACTAGAAGGGAAAGGTAGGAGCCGAAAGGCAGAGGATAGATGAAGGAATGAGTCTCAGTGGTGAAGAATCATAAAAAGAGCTAATCGGGCTGGAGATGGCTCAACCGCTAAGAGTGCTTTGCAGCTCTTTCAATTCCCAGCGCCCACATGGTGGCTCATAACCATCTATAGCCATGGGATCTGATGCCCTCTTCTGGTGTGCGGAAGTACAAGCAGGCATAACACCTATATGGATTTACATAGATGAACCATATATATAAAGTACAGGCAGGCATAACACCCATATGAATTTACATAGATGAACCATATATATAAAGGTCAAGGCAGGTTTGGCATGGAACTGTCCTAAATAATTCTGAAGAATAGCTCTACAGTGTGCTTCTCAGTTTTGAAAATGAATTATGAAGATCTGTAGCTCATGGCCCCAAATCAGTCTGTTTCCTTTGCTCTGGTCTCATCCAAGATCCCACCTCCATCAATGACACCCACGATCTCTGACACACTGGGAGTCTAAGCTATGAAATTGCTAAGACACAAGCCTTTCGGACTTAGTACTCAACTCTGATAACCAATGTGAAAGAGTCCATGCCATCCCTTGGCATTGCTGTGGCTGATGGGAACTTGTCATAGTTAAGATGGCGGCTTTTGTTCTGAGAATCCCACCATCAAATCCTGAGCACTGTTTACACGTTGTCATAACAATACTTTTCTACTCTAAGAGGAAGACTCTGAAATAATGGCCAGGGGAGTACTGGCTTCTGTTTTACTGCCAACTGCAAACTAATAATCTATTTCTGAGATGAAAACCCTTCCCCACCAGCACAGCTGTTCCTTTTCAGCAAAAGCAAAAGTTACAGTAGAGACTTGCACACTGTACATGTCCTATGCGACTGAGTGAGACAGATGTCATCTTCAGGCTGTGTATAAGCCAGGATACGCACGATGGCTCTCCTGCTCCTGGGCTGCATTCCTTGTCATGCAGTCAGTGGCCCTCTGTGCCATGAACTCACTGAGGGATTGCAATGTCACTACAGGACATTTACAGGAGGTGGACTCCAGAGACTTCTGTCTAAGAAACGGGGTAGCTGGGTTTCGGCCCCACACTTTGGTCTTGGGGTGGGGCAAACTCATGGTCTAAGGAAAGGTGACTCCTTGCCCTGGCTCCAGCAGCTTCTGGTGCGCTTCCAGCCTGTCCCTGCAGCTACTGACTATCCCCACCTCCTGGAAGGGCAACTGCTGCCTGGTGAGCACGCAAGAGCTGAAGGGGATGACAGATACATGTCTGCCTGGTGTAGCAACAGTTACAAAGTTCGTTACAAAGGTAGCAAAGTTAGCTACTTACTCTGTCTCCTTTACGAAAGTTCCTCCCTCACTTGGTTGGACCTTTCCTTTGGACAAGGTCAGGGGAGCCACATCCTGCAATACCCAGTGCAGCACTGATAACTCTGAGTTCTGGGTCTTTGCTAATTTTTAAGTTTCTGAAGAGTCCAGCCCTTGGCTCTCAATGTTGACAGCGCCATGTTAGGTTCATTGTTCAGCAAAGACATGAAGTGACATGGAGTGACAATAACAGCAGCAACAACACTCACTCCTGTATCCTCCCTGCGGACACAGGCGATCTGTGAAACAACGCTATGACGTTGCACTGGGAATGTGCACTGGGAATGAGGAGGCTGCCCGAGCACGGCCTGGTCTGACCAGCAGAGCCATCTCAGTGCACACAGCTGGCCACTCCAGCAAGCAGCGGGGGTGACACAAAGACGGCCCACCAAGTTCATAAGCACTGGCCCACCGGCTAAAATAAAACTAAGGTAAGAGCATATCAGCTGCTTCTAGCAACTATGGCCACACCAGACACAGAGTGGCTGCTCACTGATTCCTGACAGCCTTACTGTAATTCGTAATACCATACAGATGTTAGGACATCTCACAAGCCTGGAGAGCAAACCTGTTATTGACCTCATATTTTCTTCTATGAAGAAACTTTAAATATCTCATGATGTAAAAATTTAATTATATAAGTCAAAGAAAGTATAAGAAAAATACAGTAATACTGCACACCATTTGATTAATGCTAAGCAACTGTTGTCGGTGACCACTGAGGGACACAGTGGCAAGTCTTATGTTACAGCAAGGGATTATTAACACTGGCGGGGAAGATATCTGTGACTATCAGATTTATTCAGTACAGAACAAGGTTATATTAAGTCAGGCTCCTGAATCCACAGCCCTTGGAGGTCTTTAGAAAGAAAGCCAGTAGTTAGCCATTACAGATGTATGGCTGCATCTGAAGACAAAGGGAACCCGGGGTTTCCATTTCTACTGCTAAATGCCATGGAACCATGAATCCGACTTTGTGAGATTTAACACATCACACTTCGAGACACATTTAGTACAAATGCCTTTTTGTTTTTTTGTAACTCAGCTTCCTCTCTCCTACATTCCTCTCAACAAACACACATTAGTTATCAGCCAGAGACAGGAAGCAGAATGAGCCCGCGCCGCTGTGAGCGGCGTACAAGGCGGGAGGCAGATGCAGCTGAAGAGCGCAGCAGGGCAGTACACAGAGGAAGGGGGAGTGAGAGTGTCAAGTGCCCCTGGTCCTCCGGAAGCCACAGTCTAATGTCCTCTGTGGGGTGGTGTCACTAGTCTCAGGCATAGGAAAGATGGTCACTGAAAACTGAGACACAACTCAATTTAGGAAATTTATATTGTAAGATACAAAATCAGTGAGTTCGTACAAGTTATCTGATAAGAATCACTGACAGTGAGCTATTAAAATTGGTTTTCCCTGATTTTTTATTCACTTTAAAGTGGCTATTTATACAACTTTAAGTCATGCATACGATTCTTCTTGTTCAGCTGTGGATGTGGTTAACAGAAGCTGCTGAGGGATTAGCGGAGGGAACATACGCCAGTGTTCAGTAAAGTCTTGTAGTGCTTTGAGGAAGAATAAGGAGGCCCACAGGCTCCTAGGTTTGAATGCTCAGTCACCAGGCAGTGGAGCTCTTCTACAGGATTAGAAGGATCAGGAGGTGTGGCCTTGTTGGAGGAAGTGTGTCACTGGGAGTGGGCTTTGAGGTTCAAAGGCCTGAGCCAGGCCACATCTTCTTTCTTTGCTGGCAGGTCAGGGTGTAACTCTAAGCCACCAGGCTTGCCTGCCACCACGTTCTGGGCCACAATGATACTGGACCAAGCCTGAAGCTGTCAGCAAGCTCCCTATTAGATGCTTTCCTTTACGAGAGTAGCCATGGTCATGCTGTCCCTCACAGCAATCAAGCACTGGCTAAAGCAAGTACCCAAGAGCTTGAGTGAAGAAAACACACACTTAATAATCAATGTGAAGAAAAGAGGCTAAACCCCACGAATGACATGAAGGCTCCATTAGGCAGTGTTCAGGACGCACTTGATGCGGAGCCCTGGTATGTGGATCAAGCTGGTCTTACACTCCGGACACCCCTGTGTCAGCCTCCCAGGAGATGGGAGTCCATCTGTGCCACCGTGACCATCTGGCAGATGGACCTCAACTGTGATGTTTTATTATGGTGTCAAGTCTTTATCCATTTCCTCAATTTTTTCTGAAATAGAGGCATTTTTATTATTGTGCCCACTGAGGCCCTAATAGCCAATTTCAGAATTAGGAAGAATAAGAGAAGCTGTGCGTCGACATTTTCTTTTTTTTCTTTTTTTTCTTTTTTTCCAGAGCTGGGGACTGGACCCAGGGCCTTCCGCTTGCTAGGCAAGTGCTCTACCACTGAGCTAAATCCCCAACTCCCAACATTTTCTTAAATTTCAAAATATATATTTGAGGCACTGAATTTTAAAACTGTTCATACTTTTACAAGGA
Organism: Rattus rattus; assembly: GCF_011064425.1. Lineage (NCBI taxonomy): Eukaryota > Metazoa > Chordata > Mammalia > Rodentia > Muridae > Rattus > Rattus rattus. Next base: position 174,196,600 of record NC_046157.1, on the reverse strand, counting down.
TTTTTTTGCACTGAGTAGCCTAGAAGCTATGTTGAAAACAATTATGTTGTAATGAGGTACAAGTGACTTTATTCTTGTGCCCTGACCCCATCCCACCGTAAGTACTTGCCTATGCTCAAATATCTAACCACCCACTTTTACTATATCCCAAATTCTTATTTACGTGCTAGTTTGTTTTTGCACTTATATATGTCTATTAATTTTACCATAATTATTATGTTTTAACATATATAAATAGGAAGTTGTTCTTTATATTTTTATTGATTCTTATGGCATATTTATTTTTTATACACAAGTAGGATCATTTTGTAAAGTGCCCAATTCAAATCTTTGTTTAGATTTTGATAGAAAATATATTAACAGTGTGATTCATGTGTGAAAACAAGCAGCATAGACCATTTTAACTTGTATAATGTGGATTTATTTTAAGTACATTGGTATGTACATACTTGGAAACCTACACTACCTAGACTATGGAAGATGTCCAGTACTAATGTGGGATCTTATGGTCTGCAGCTTCAGCTCTGTAATGCTGTGCCATTCCTTACCAGTGTAAGTGCACGCTATATACAGAAAGGCAGATACCACAAGCCTGACAATGATTACACCTGCTTTCTCTTGATTTTAATGTAATAATTCTCAAATAGAAATTAAAATGTCACATTATTAATGAAACAAGAGAAAACAGACTAGAATCACACATTGACATTTAAAGTACTTACCAGGAGTGAGTACCTTAATCAAGAAAATGCTGAGTTTTGTATTGTTCACAAAGAAAACTGGAAATACAGATACTTTTAATCACGATTATGAATGAACTCAGTTTGACTATCTGGTCCCATAAAATGAATGTCATGATTTAAGAACTATATGCAGATTACTTTTGTAGAAAAACTTGTTTTTCACTATGGCCTAACAAATATTTATAGGACCAAGAACGAGTGAGGAAGGAGAGGGTGGAGTGTGTTCCACTCCCATCCGAGACAGGCAGGGGCCGCCATCACTGCCTCTGGAGTCTACGCTTCCACCCCACGGCAATTTACATGGCAAACTTCAGACCTGGGAAAACTTCTCATTTCCAGTTTTCAACAGAACTAGGAAAAGTTAAAAATCAAGCAAAGAGATGAAATGGCTGTATAAACAATGTTATTTCCTCCTGCTGACGATATCCCTTCACGACACTCAGTGACATAAGAATTATTAATAATTCTTAGCAACAAACCAATGCATGAGTGGTCCGCTTGCTTCACAGCTTCTTCTCAGTGGTATACATCCAGGACAGTGAGGAAAATAGCAATAGGCGATCCCACCCGCGACCTGCCTTATCGTCTGTGCTCGGGCACCTACGGCTCCTTGAACCCAGTATGGACTTGGGTGCCAAGGGCTCTATGTGGCATTTGTTAGCTCATTACGCTATGGGAGAGGTCAAAGGTTGAGGAAAGGAGAAGAGAAGCAAGCAAGCATACAGATGTTGCATTAACACGAACAATTAAAATGGATTCGAGACCCGGGATTCACGTCATAACTAAACCAATCATTAGGCAGTGACCCCCACTTTCCCAGACCGTCTATGTCTATGCTGAAAGGTAACCGATGCCTAAAGTACATACAATAAGTAGAGTATGTACAGGAAATGCCAACGGTGCTTTAAACACCACAAGAGATAATGCTAGGACGGCTGTTACCGATGGGATTTCCTGTGTTGAAATCTGATGTCCTACCATGCCGACGCAGAATCTGTTAGGCCTTTTTTCCCCTGGCTGGTGAACTACCATGACCTTTCAGACCAAGCCTGGCAGCCCATTCCCATAGCTAACTCCTTAAGTTCATGCTGGAGTAAAGACACTGGGCTCTGCGAGGAGATCTCCTAATTGCTTCCATGCCACGTGGCCTCCTAGTGGATATTGATTTGTTTCTTTACCTGCATTTATCTGCCTCCTCTACGTGATCATAAACCATATGATGCTATGTGCAACACCTCGTGCTGTGCTTGGCACAAACAAGCAGTTAAGTACAAATCTGTTCGGTGGATGGCAGAGAGCCGGCTGAAAGGTTGTCCTAAGCCTGGGAGAAAGTCCAGGCAATACCTTCCCTTCACTCCTCAGCCCTTTTCTAGATAGACTAAAACAACCAATTAATCTGGCTTACAACTTTTCCTTGCTATCCATATTTGAGACTTAACAGGAATAGTCTGCAAAGTAACACTTCAAGTAGTGTTAAGCAGACTAACATGACATAGCATGACACAACATGACACGACATGACACGACATAGCATGACACATGACATGACACAACATGACATGACATGACACGACACGACATGACACGACATGACACGACACGACATGACATAAACAGAACACCATAAGCAGGCAAAAGAGTGTTGTTCCTGTTGCTTTAGTCCTAAGAGGAATGACGTCTACACTGCTTAAAGTTTAACTGAGCATGGAAACAGCAGTCTCCACCCTCTACACACACGAGCTGAGGCATTAGTGACGGAGAGGAGGAAGGTGAGTGCCCTCTGAACGTAAACAGCTATCAGAAACTACAAGATGATTTCCAAGCACACAGCTGCAGTTTCCCAGAGAATTTGGGAAAGGCCAAGGAGTGTGACCTGAAGTATGGTCCTAGGAGCTGACATAAATACTGCAGGCAGTGACGAAAACCACGGCACTAAAGGGTGAAAGGTCGCCCTGGCACGCCCTGGTCTCGGCCCTCACTGTGGGTCCTGTCTGGTGAGAAGCAGGCAATACCTCAGACAAAGTCCTCACGCACAAAGCTGTGATGCACTGAGGAGACTGTCACTCTGAGACGCCTGCCCCTCAATAACAGCCATACAAGCGCAGACTTTCATAGGAAGCAGTAAGGATCAGGGAAAAAACCTCTGGTCTTCTGTTACACATTTTAGCGGCTGCTGTGATGGGTAAATCCGTAGACTGGGGCTGTTGAGACAGGTCAGTTGGTGAGGTGCTTGCCAGGCAAACATGGGGCCCTGAACTTGATTCTCAAAACTCACATGAGAGAGAAACAGTGCACACACAGACTCCAGCGCTCGGAGGTGGACATGGCAGATCCTGGGATCATCCGCCATACACAACAGCGGAATCAGTTAGCCCCAGGTTCCAGAGAGACAACGTCTTAGAAAACAAGCTGGATGATGCTTGAGGGAGAATGATAATGGGCTGTCTTCTGGCTTCCACATGTATGCACACACATTCTCATATACACATCCATGTGCATATCCCAGTCCCTCACATAAAAATTTTCTAGAGTGATTTGCAGAGAGATTAAAATGTTCTAGGCCCAGTGCTGAGCACTTTACATTTAAAGTTCATCAATATTCTAGTATCATCCTGATTATGCATGCATTTGAGAAGGGGAAGAAATTCACGTCACATAACTGCGTCTAACTCCAGATCCAGGGATCCAGTGCCTCTGGCCTCAGGGACCACCTGAACTCATGTGCACATAAGCTGCTCTCCCTATACATGCATAATTAAAAATAAATCTTTAAGATTTTTAGTAGTCATGCTTATGCCTCTATGTATATAAACTGACAACTTAAACACAATTTTACAGTGCCATTGTGATTGTACAATTATCCAGAAACAGCACATAATATACTTGAGTCCACTATATTATGTAAAGAGATCTAAAATTCTGTAAGACAAGAAGTACAGCCAGCATTTTCTAATCTCGAGTTTCTGTGTGGCTGGGTCTTCAGGGTCTTCAGGGTCTTCAGAGAGAGACAGGACCAGCTATGGTGTGGTCCTGTAATACCAGCTCTTGGGAGGTGGACACAAGAGTTCAAGGCCATCCCTGAATACCTAGCCCGACTGGGTTACAAGAGAAATTTTTTTAAAATCAAAACAGCAGCAATGATGAAAATTAAACCCAGCAATAAGGGCTTTTTCTGCTGATTAGCACTTGACTTTTAAAAACAAATATTCATATTTTTATGACTATTATTTGTTTGTTTGGGACTGATCTCATGTAGCTTGGACTATGCAGCTGAGGATCACCTTGAACTCCTGACCCTCCTAAGGGCTGGGATTATAGGATGTGTGGCCATACTCAGATTTTTAGTGCTATGTTTCCTTATTACACACACAATTTTCTTCTGTAACTTAGGATCTCACTGGTGCCGATGTGAAACCTGAGTGTGAGTGTGGAGGTGGAGGTCAACCTCAGGGTCGCTCCTCAGGAACCACCCACCTTGTTATTTGACACAGGGTCTCTCACTGCCCCTGGACTTGCTGATTAGCATGAGGGTCTGTTCTGTCTGTCTCTCCAGCCCTGAGCTAGACGTGAGCACACACAGCTTTTCTGTGTGGTTTTGGGTGAGACCCTGGTGCTTGTAGAACACCTTTCTGAATGTCCTGACCCTAGAATCAGTCTGAATACTAGGTTCTGTGGCTCTCTATAACAGGGATACTGTTAGGGATATCAGGGATAAGAGCTGATACTTTTCTGAGCACAGCTGGAGGGTGAGCAGTCCTCTCAGGGAGCCTTGGGGTTTGCACAAGGCTCCCATCTTAACAATCAGTGACAATGCTGTCCTCAATGAGTGGATCAGTGGCCATTCCAGCCACTTCATGGAATAACACTACTGGTCACCTCCTAGTACATGTGAGTGTGACCTACGGAGTGTGTGTCTGTGCATGTGAGTGTGACACCTATGGAGTGTGTGTGTCTGTGTATGTGAGTGTGACCCCTACAGAGTGTGTGTCTGTGCATGTGTGTGCGACCTACACTGTGTGTGTGTCTCTGCATGTGAGTGTGACCCCTACAGAGTGTGAGTCTGTGTATGTGAGTGTGACCCCTACTGTGTGTGTGTGCATGTGAGTGTGACCCCTACAGAGTGTCTGTGCATGTGAGTGTGACCCTACAGGTGTGTGTGCATGTGAGTGTGACCCTACAGGGTGTGTGCATGTGAATTGACCCCTATGTGTGTCTGTGCATGAGTGTGACCCTACAGAGTGTGTGTGTCTGTGCATGTGAGTGTGACCCCTACAGAGTGTGTGTCTGTGCATGTGAGTGTGACACCTACAGAGTATGTGTCTGTGCATGTGAGTGTGACACCTACAGAGTGTGTGTCTGTGCATGTGAGTGTGACACCTACAGAGTGTGTGTCTGTGCATGTGAGTGTGACCCCTACAGAGTGTGTGTGCATGTGAGTGTGACCCCTACAGAGTGTGTGTGCATGTGAGTGTGACACCTACAGTGTGTGTGTGTCTCTGCATGTGAGTGTGACCCCTACAGAGTGTGTGTCTGTGCATGTGAGTGTGACCCCTACAGAGTGTGTGTGCATGTGAGTGTGACCCCTACAGAGTGTGTGTGCATGTGAGTGTGACACCTACAGAGTGTGTGTCTGTGCATGTGACTGTGACCCCTAGGTGTGAATCTGTGCATGTAGGTGTGACCCCTACAGGTGTGTGTGTGCATGTGAGTGTGGCACCCACAGTGTGTGTGTGTCTCTGCAAGTGTGACCCCTGGTGTGAGTCTGTGTGTGTGAGTGTGACCCCTACAGGTGTGTGTGCATGTGAGTGTGGACCCCTACAGAGTGTGTGTGCATGTGAGTGTGACCCCTACAGTGTGTGTCTCTGCATGTGAGTGTGACCCTAAGATGGCCTGAAGCTGGAGCTAGAGGAAGGGGTGAGCTGTTTGACATGGGTGCTGAGAACTGAGAGCAAAGCCTCTGTAAGAACAGCACTCACTCTTACCCGCTCACCAGCCATCTCTCCAGGACCCTGTTTCTGTTCTAAATGTTTTTGCTTCCTTTGCTTACACTGGAGAGCAGGGGCCACTGGCACTGGGATGTTCAATGACAGGTGGACGTCTCTAGCTCCAACAAGCAGCGAAGGGACCGTGAATTCAGCTCTCCCCTCCAGCCCTCTCCATGATGGGCTGGGAAGGACACCTATGGTTCACAGTCCTTCAAATAAAGGTAAGGATCTCGTCAGCTGAGGTGAGGTGGGAAACTGAACACTGGGGCAAACTGTCTCACAACAGGTCTCCTTCCAAGAGCTCTGGTAAGTGAGAGAAAGTCATAAAACCTTTTATCCTAAACCTCCAAATTCCACTCTCTTCTGTTCTTTGACGTTTGGAATGACAGCGCAGTCACACAGAGTTTTACTGTTATTCACTCTGTTTTAGTGTCTGACCTAATGGATAGTTTTTCACACACATGAAATAGAAACTGACATTATCCTTAAAAATTCATGCATTTGTCTTTACTTATGGAGGGTGACCCCCAGAGGAAAGCAGTGCCAGAGCTCACAGAGGCAGTGACATCTCAGGGACAATGATCACGGAGCAGAGGAGCCATATTTATTCTCAGAGTGAGAACTGGGAGTCCTACGCACATCTGCACATTGCAGAGGACGAGCTGTCACATGATGCTCACAGACAGAGGCAATGTGAGTCATGGACACCATGACTTTGACTTGAGCATCTTACAGAAGCTTCCTTACAGGGAAAACTGAACCGCGTGTGGAGCAGCAGGAGCAGACAAGCCTCCCGCAAGGCTGCGGGTCAAAGCGCTCTGCGTGGCTCTGGATGGACTCAGTGCTGTGCTACTTCTCTGCATGTCCTAGTAAAGGAAGCTGGCAGAGACCGTCTCCCTGGTGCAAGCGAGGCAGCTGTAGACGTTCAGTCTGAACCTCGGAAGCCTGGACGCCATCCTCCCTCCCCTCGGACACCCCAGCACTGCTGAGCCGATTCTGCCACACAACCTCCAATTTTCTCTCTTTTCCTCCCTGACCCACATTTTCAGAGATTTTCACAATGTGCTAGAAGAACAGCAAAACCTTAATTAGCATTAATAAATCTCTAATAGATGCTATTAGAACCCAGAAATTAAAATAATTTCCTTCATAGTATCTTTGGTTATTATAGTTAACAGTTAGGTCTATTTTAAGTTGATATTTGAAATTGTTTTTCCTGGTTCATCTATTAAGAATTAGTGACGTTAACAAAGAGAGGGAAGGAATGGGGGACGGGGCCAAAGGTAACTACGTAGTTGGATGAGTGAAATACACATTTCAGGCTCACGCCTAGACTGTGTCACAAAGGCCCGAGTGTTTAAACAGAGGCTCGGCCCTCGGGGGCATCTCTGGGAATGAACTGAACCTTTAAGAGGTTTCAGAGCACCAGGCAATGCCCTTAACAGAGGCTGTGATCTCGTCACTTCCCCTCTTCTCACTCCGGAGCGGCAAGAAGTGAGCAGCTCCATGCCAGACACATGCCTGACCTGCACCCTGCCCAGGCCTAAGTGTCCGTCAGTCACGGGCCAGCCCTCAAACCATGAGCTACAATTACCTTCTTTACAAGTGCACGAAGTCAAGCCTTGAGATGGCTGAGGAAAGGTGACTAACACAGAAGGGAGAACAACAGTGGCAGTGGAGGACCTAAGCAAGGTCTCGGAGAAAACTGTGCCTCAAAGATAAATCAGCCTGAGGCGGGAACACAAACCTCCATTAAATGCTTGCAGTTCTTGTTCAAAACCTGTTCTCAAAGGTTTTCAGTATTTAAATCATGGGTCACTAAACATGACCCATGGACCAAATCTGACACACGCTGTTTCTCTGATGGGTAACATTTTATGGGCGTTCAGCCAGCTTCTGTCCTCTCGTGTTACTTCTGGTCATTTCCCCTGCCCCATACTAACAAGTAGACTCTGTGTACTACAGACCTAGAATAGCTACAGTTTGTCTCTGAAGACAGAGTTCTAGCGTCGGGATTCAGATGACCACCTCCCATCCTCAAAGTCAGCAGCTGAGACCCAGTGTCATTACTACCTATGTCTTCAGAAGCCCTGCAGTCCCGATATTCCCATATGAAAAAGAAGAAAACAGTATCATTTAATTATTAAACAATTTATTTTAAAATTTAAAATATATTCTTAGTTTAAAATATTTTATTTATTTAATAAAATTATTATGCAATATTTTATTTGTTAATAATACTAAAATAAATGCTATTTAAATATAAAATATTTTAACTATTTAAAGTGATAAATGTTATCATTTTTAGTAAAGTTTACTTTTTCATACACATAACACTGCTACTATGATTCAAATAGAATAAATGGAAACCAGTAAATGATGATATTGGGAAACCCAGAAAAATTACGCCTATCACTCTTCGTCAGTCTCGTCTATGCTCGATGGCTCCTCGACGGTTTTTGTTAAGATTCACTCTGATTTGTGTGAGGTTCTGTTTGCATGTGAGTACTGCACCTTGCACGGGTCTGGAACCTACGGAGTTCAGAGGAGGATGTCAGAGGTCCTGGAATTGGGTTTACAGATGCCATGTGGGTGCTGGGAACTGAACCATGGTCCTCTGCAAGAGCAGCCGGGGTTCTTAACGCTGAGCCACCTCTCCAAGCTGCCGAACAGCTTGCACTCATAGTGAGTTACAAAAGACGGTGCTTATAACGGTCCACTGTACAGCAAGTCTCTGTGCTGCAGGATGTTTGATCAGACGTGAACCCTAAGACTGTGGTATTTATTAGGAAAAAACTTGTTTCTAGTTGTGGTGTGGCTCAGCCCTTAGCACACACCTTTTAATGTCAAACAACGAAGCTAAAGTTAGCTTGCAGAAGGAAGCACCCACGGTTCAAAGTAATATCTAATTGAGTGGCAAAGTGACAAATTAGAAAGATTTGACAGAATAAGGATGTCATGAGAAGAGACAAGAAAAAGAGATACTTATGAGGTACCAGAAGGAGAAAGGGAGGGAGGGAGGGAGGGAGGGAGAGAGAGAGACAGACAGACAGACAGACAGACAGACACAGAGAGAGACAGAGGCACAGAGAGACAGAGAAAGGGAAAGGAGCAGTTTTGCTGGGCGAGTTGTACATTACCGGTGTCAGAGAGAGGACAGGCTGGACACAGACGAGAGACTGAGCCGGAGAGTGAGAAGGAGCCAGAGGATTAGAACAGACAGCCGAGTTAGTCTGAGGCCAAGCAGAGACAACTCAGGAGAAGCTGAGAGAAGCCAGAACAGTGTGGAGAGGAGTTCTGAGCCAGAACGGCTGTTCCAGGAACAGAGTTCAAAAAGAACCGGAAAGGGAGAGCTTACTCATCAGAGTCTCCGAGGCTGAGAAGTTCTAGGCCTAGAGTAGACTGAATGGATGCTAGAAGCTTTCAGGATGAGGCCTAGGTTAGCAGATCAAGGCAGTAAGCTCAGTGACAACAATTACCTCAGGTGAAGAAAAACTCCTTTTACAGCTCTGTGTATCAGAGTGGGGCGTGGCACTCACGACTACGCACATGTGGATCACTGCGTGAGGAGTTACCGCCTCCACTCTGAAAACAGCACCATCTCTAAGACGCCACAAGGGCCATCTTACAACTCTGACTGACTGAGTGTATGTATGTGCATGTTTGTATGTGTGTGTATGTCTGTGTATGTATGGATATGTATATGTATGTATGTGTACATATGTATTTAAATTTTAATATCTTGTTTGATTTACTCCCCATGGTTTGCTTCTTTCTTGCATATTATAGTATCCATTGCTTTAACAGGAGTTCATATTTTGAGTATATTCTCTGGAGCAAATCAGGGAGATTTATTATTCTTTTACTATACATCATAAAGCATAAATATCAAGAATAATTTGTGTTGTAAAACAATTAAGATTCCTTTATATTAGGCCCACAATTAATTGCCTAACACATGAGTTCCTAGGCAACACGAATGGGTTCGGCATGAACAGAGCAGCATGACCATAATGTGGCATGGCCTCTCCTGAGTTCCCAGGCACAGCTATGCAAAGCCACAGTGCTGAAGCACCTTGAAAAGGTCCAAAGACGAGAGCGTTGAGCACAGTTTTGGACACATCTCTTTTGCACCCAGAGATGAGAAGAGAGTCTCCTTTAACTCCACTTGGAAGGGGCTCTCAGACCCTTTTGTCATAGACCATGAAAACCTCCCAAAGTATCCAGAGGCTCTTGTTCTCTGGCTTTTCACGTTAGAAAATGAGAAAAAAAGAGCCATATGTGTAGGTCTTAATCCACACCTTCTGTATTTCCATTGCTATTGGATAAAGGTCCCCTGATGTTCCTGTACGCTAATCACACAGCAGAGGAACTGAAGGACTGATGGAGACCAACAGAGGCAGATAGTACCCATTCTGGCGGAGGCGAATGAGCGCCTCACGCTCTCTCTGCCGCTGTCTCACTGCGGAAGATCAGTACTGCATCCTGGGGTCACCAAGGTCTGGAGGCCTATTCTCATCTCTCATCAAAATCTAGTATGTTCTAGATCATGACTGTGTTTTCTTACACGGGCAGAGACAGCAGAAAGGGCAGGGGGTCAAATGAGCCCCAGTCTATGAAAGCATGGGATGCTTCCTGGTGCTGCAGGGGTGACATATCTGATACGCTGGATCAGAGACATGGCTGTGCCCTGTTCTCAGCATCACTGCAGAACATAGCCATGCCTCCCTATAGACAGCATGTGAGTGGTTCATCAAAGAACTCCAGTTTACCTGTGAAGCAGGGACTTGACAAGGACGCACTAAGGAAGAGAGATTACAAGATTCCCATACAGTAACCTAGCAGGCAGACAGGCTAGAAAAGCTTTCTCAACATTGTAGTCCTTTCCTTCTAAGTAAACGAAGCCCTGCGAACGGAGACGTGCCAACATCAGAGTGAACGCATATGTAGTCAAAAAGCTCTAGCCTGTGACGGGCCTGTGCCTGCTGTGAGGCCGCAGCCACTGAGGGCTGCTGCTGGCTGCCACCCTGCATCTCCTCAGCTCCACGGTGATTGACAGGTAAGTGGAGTGGATACAGTAGACCACGGCCTTGTTACTGAACTAGGATTATCACCTACATTCATGCTGTGTTTATGCTATCATTTTTTTTTAAAGCTAGTACATCTTAGTCAATTTCTTTCTTGATCAGAGTACTTTTCATTTTCCATCTTCTAAGATGCTTTGGTATCCACCTCCTCTGTCCGACACCTGCGTAGTAGCTGAATGTGATAATCAATTAGATTTTGGAAAAGCTTTTATGCCTCTTACTATGATTAAACCTCATGACCACTGGCTACAAGGTAGACATTAGTAATCCTTTTAACAGATAACTGGAAAAGCCAGTGGAAATAAGTGTACACTTTTCTGTTTCCTAAGTAATTTGCTTTTAAATTTTTTCTATTATTACAGAAAAACATTTCTATTTTAGATAAACCAATATGTGTGTTAAGATGTGATAAAAATGACCAGATGTTCCTTTGGGCTGTGTATGTATAATCTATATAGGCACCCACTGTGTAGGTACAACCTATATAGGTACCCACTGTGTAGGTATAATCTATATAGGCGCCCACTAGATAGGTACAATCTATATAGGTGCCTACTAGATAGGTACAATCTATATAGGCGCCCACTAGATAGGTACAATCTATATAGGCACCCACTAGATAGGTACAATCTATATAGGTGCCCACTAGATAGGTACAATCTATATAGATGCCCACTAGATAGGTACAATCTATATAGGCGCCCACTAGATAGGTACAATTTATATAGGTGCCCACTAGATAGGTACAATCTATATAGGTGCCCACTAGATAGGTACAATCTTCAGCTACACATTGTAAAGAAATGAAAAAACACGAATGAACGTTAACATTTCTGAGTGAAATCAGTATCTGATATCAGTACTTCGGAACTTTATTGACCAATTCGTCCATCATGTGTCAAAGTCCACGCCCATCTGCTGTATGAAAAGTGCTCATTTAAAACGTTCCCAGGAGAGTTGAACCAACTGTCCACAAACTGTACAGAAGTTCAGTATTAAAAGGTTAGTTTTAGGATACAAGGAAGCCCAATTCTTCTATAATTACAAAAATATCTATCCCCCTGTAGTAGGGCATAAGCAACCACTCTCCCACCAATCGTGCTAGCAGGCACTTTACTTTTACTACATGAAGGATGAAGACAGGACGGTAAGGACTGAAAAGCACCCCATGTCTCTAAGAGATCTGTTCTCAGCCAGCTTCCTTAACTGCTTTTATTTCCACATGATTTTACTTAAAAGCCATATGGCTGACTGCCTCACAAAGGAAGAAACTAGGAAGTATCTGCAAATACATACTTTAAGTGTTTCCTTGATTCACAGACTTTACTGTGACTTCTGTAATCTCCATTCTTCCTTGACCCTGACCTTGGAACTGGTCAGATTGCATTTTACAAAATGAATTGCCTGAGATTTTATTTATTTTGTGTGTGTGTGTGTGTGTGTGTGTGTGTGTGTGTGCACATGTGAGTACCAGTGTACACACTTTTTGCACACCAAGGCCAGCAAAAGGAAGGCACTGGAACTGAGCCTAGGAGCTGACATTACAGGCTTTTGAAGACACCCGCTTGTTATGGGGTGCTGGGATGAGAGCACTCACCCTCAAAATTGCACAGCAAACACTTGGAACCACTGAGCTATCTCTCTAATCCCCAGATTACTCTTTTGTGGCTCACTTTGTCCTACAGAGACAAATGGTACCAAACAAACAAACCCAAGAGGCAGGGAATGAGGAGCCTTTAGGTAGAGTGATACTCAGTACGTGGAAGCCATTTGGGGAGCTTAGCCTGGATCCCATTCCCCAGAGGTGAGACCCTGCAGACAGTTCCTGCCTGGACACGCTGCTGACCAAGACAGGAAGAGAGGCAAGAAGCTGTAATGTGAGCACATCCAGTCACCTGGAGGCATGCTGAGCCTACAAGGAAGGCTGTCTTGAGTCAAGTGTCATCTCAGAGCCCTCTGCCTATGGAGAGAGAGCAAGGACAGAGTCTCTAGAGCAAAAAGAAGCAACAGAAGACAACAAGAACAAGAACAAGAACAAGAACGACAACACCACTGAAGCTGGGTGAGGCTGGGTGAGGCTGGGTGAGGCTGGGTGAGGCTGGGTGAAGGCTGGGTGAGGCTAGGTGAGGCTGGGTGAGGCTGGGTGAGGCTGGGTGAGGCTGGGTGAGGCTGGGTGAGGCTCCTCTGGCCCACTGCTGGTTCTCAGTGGCCTCGCTGGAGCATGTCTAAGTCGAGCTGCTCTTGCTGTGCCTGAGTTACAGAAGACACCGCTTCCTTATACCAACCCTGCAAGTGTTTAAGCAGTTTCTGCTCCCTGGTTCCTAGCAGGCCTTGAGACAAAAACAGCAACCCTAGCGTCTAAAGCATTTTGGATGCATATGACACCTGTTTGACACCCTAAGTCCAACGTACTTAATGAAGTGACTAAACGCAAGTCAGAAACAGCAACGAGCCAGACGCTCCACCCGATTTCTCTGTCATTCTGTTAAACAGGACAGGCAGCACCTGCCAAACAGCACGGCGGCTTCAGGAAGGCTGCTCTCACTCTTCCTTACTCTCAAGGCCTTGCAGACTGTTCCCTGGCCTGCCTCAGACTCCTCGTCTGTAGACTATTCCTTTCCTATCAATGACTATAAATAAAAAGTCTATCTCTTTGCACTCTTCATCCAAATCTCCCTGTTGTTTTCTCTGAAGGTAGACACTCCAGTCATTTAGTACAGTAACCCAGGCTGTAGACTTCTATAGACTGTAGTGTAAAGTTCTCATTCCTGGGACACTCTCTCTCTCTCTCTCTCTCTCTCTCTCTCTCTCACACACACACACACACACACACACACACACACACACACACATTCATTCCTGGAAAAAAAAATATATATACATTTGACTTTAAGGAGAAAGTGACTAAAGTGAGTAAGGTTGCAGGAACTTTTTAAGAGTGGTGTTTGTGTGACATCTTTTATAAGATACAAATACCATATTGCGTTAGGAGAAATGGTTTAAATTGAAGGGTCTTTATACTTTTCATACATTTAAATTATTAACATTTAAATAGTTCTCTGTGCTGTGAAAAATTTAAAAGCTAAAACTAATAACAATATACTCGAAATGATAATGGAATGTTGGATAAGATGTCATACAGGTTCCCAGCTCACTCCTACCACTCGTCTATGTTCATCCTGTGCTTTCAGTTAACAGGTAAAGCAGAAGGCCTCTAAGCGATAGAGAATAAAATGAGAAGAATTGACACTCCCCTTACAGCGAGTTGCAGAATAAAGCACCACGACCCCCTGAGTGTCTCTTTCTAAAATCCCATGCACAGCTCCGTCATGCTCTCTGCGCTTCCTTATGAAAATGAACCAATGGCCGCTGCAAGTCAGACCATCCTACCACGCACTACTTGGCCTCACAGCTCCTAATGGATGCCTTTACTGTGGAAGGTCGGTGTCTCCAACAGAGTCTCTGTGTGACCTGGGACAGAACTTGAGCTGGGGTTTAGTCAGAGTTCATTCATTAACCTTTAAGAGCCAGACACTGTTGCAGGATTTCTTTCCTGTTTTCCCAGTCAACAAAGAGCAAAAGTGAAAAACAAAAAAAACAAAAAAAACAAAAAAACAAACCTTCCCTCGGGAAGTCTCCACCAACACCCTAGACACGGGTCTCATCATGCTATGCACATTTACAAAGTCCACAATACTCAGAACATGTCTGCTGTCCCACCTTTCAAGCAATGCATATTGTCTTGGTCAGGATTTCTATTCCTGCACAAACATCAGGTCCAAGAAGCAAGTTGGGGAGGAAAGGGTTTATTCAGCTTACACTTCCACATGGCTGTTCATCACCAAAGGAAGTCAGGACTGGAACTCAAGCAGGGGAGGAAGCAGGAGCTGATGCAGAGGCCATGGAGGGATGTTACTCACTGGCTTGCTTCCCCTGGCTTGCTCAGCTTGCTTTCTTACAGAACCCAGGACCACCAGACCAGGGACAGCACCATCTACAATGGGCTGGGCCTTCTCCCATTGATCACTAATTGAGAAAATGCCTCACACCTGGGTTTCATGGAGGCATTTCCTCAAGGGTGGCTCCTTTCTCTGTGATAACTCCAGCTGTGTCAAGTGGACACACAGAACCAGCCAGTACAGTTATTCAACTTGTCCTGAAGCCTAAACAAGACAGAGGAGGAGCATTCCTAGGCACTGGAATAACGGGGAGACTGTCCAAATGTAGTCGGCCCATTAGGATCCTAACATGTAGATCCACGGAGATCGGGGTCTCTTAAACTGTTTCCACAATACTAGGGTATTTTTAAATGTCTCTGGTGATAAATATACTACACATTAATAAATAATTACTATATCATACATGTATATTATATCAAGTATTAGCTGATAATTTATAAAATTTATTTTAAATACTTATGATTTTTAAAATTTAAATTAAGTCAATTTTATACACTCTGAGATGAATATTCTTAAGTATTTTTATTTTAAAAAATTAAATTATATTCTATTTATTAAGAACTGAATCTTGGTTGAATGTTTGATGCTGCAGGACCGAGAACAATTTTAGTATGTTTCTGAGTTCATGAATGTTTTGATTTTTGCCAATGATGAGAATATTGCTTTAAATAAATACAAAATGGCAGAAGTATGCTTATAACCACTTCAAAAATTACTGTAAGTTCTGTCCTATTTCCGAGTAAAAGCTCACTTAGTGAATTTTAAAATGCTATTCAAATCGGCAACTCAAATAGAAATTTTTAAAAATCAAGCATTCTAATGCAATACAACACAAAGATGGACTAATTTAATCTTTAAATGCTAAGAATCACAAAATTCTCAGTAAGAAAAATCAACATCTTCGTTTCCTGTAATTAACCATTATGTTTCTATATATACGGACCGTAAAAATGAGAGGGGTGGTGTGGAGGGACTTGTAGGAAACAGGAGAGAGGAAACTCCATTTGGGAGGTAAAAGAAAAATGAGACTCGGTGATTTACTCATTATCTGAAAAATAATAATACAACTTCATCATAGTTCCTAATATTTAGTTAATTTTTATAATATCCCCATCAGAAATTATTACCAACGAAAAAACTTCCCTCACTGAATTCTGTACACATTTACAGCAAGTTGACTGCACTCTGACTACTGCTTCTCCCAGAGAAACAGCTCCCCTGGCTGGCACTGTGAGCATGGCTCTCCCGTACAATTCATGACTATTAAAAATGCAACACGAAGAGTGGTTTATTCTCTCAATACAATGCCACAGATTGCTGGAGCAAAATGAGAAGGAAAAGGAATTCATCTCAGTTTAGAAAGGAATAATACCTTCTGTAGATACGAAATCATCTTGTTCTCATGATTAGCAAGGAAAATAGAACTCAATGGCTGTGATCACAGAAAAATAATACCCTGTTATGATATTAGGCTAGTAAAATCACGTCAAAGATTAAACATTAGAAATATATTTATAGGAATAAAGACTAAAGGTTACGGAATGCCAAGAATGACCAAACTGGGGCTTTTATACTAATGATTATTACTCACAACTAATCAAATCAATTACTGAATCTTGTTACAGATTCTGGGTTTCTCAACACACACCACAGAGCGCCAAAGGCAAACACGGAAGGTTGCCATCAACTCCAAGGCCTATTTAGTACACCTGCTCTCAGAGACACTCACTGTTCAAAGGCTGTACATCCTGCCAGCCAGCAAACACACATAACTGCTAGGACAAGCCAAGCAAAGACTGGCTTTCAAAACTATTGAAAATATGGAGACATGAAAAAGGAAAATGAAGAACACTATTACAACATTAATGTTACGATTTAGACAGAGAAATAAAAATGACACGCTGTTGCCACCTGTAATCTGGAATTGTTTTCATTCTCATGATTAAAATGTCATCCTCTTGCAAGATGTCGTCGCTGCAAATAATATGAAATAAAAGCAATGGTTCCCCCAAATGCAGCCCACTCAAAACTAAAGATCAGCACGGCCTGACTGAGGGTGTGGGACTGAACTCGGTGTAGAGCCCTTGCCTGAACATGGGAGGCCTAGGTCCAGCCCCCAGTGTGGGGGTGGGGAAGTATTCACAGCACTAGAGGTAACTTACAAATTATTAATTTTAGTGATGTATATTACTTAAGACTTACAGCCATAGAAGGCCTAATAGAAGCCCTAAGAGTAGCTACTACAGAGAATCTGACGAAATGTCTGAGACATAAAACAACTTAAAATCTCAGGAAAAACTTACAAAATGTGAGAGCAAGACCTCTTCTGTTTTTATACTTTAATTTGGTTTACTCTAGCTTGTTTGTTTGCTTGTTTGTTTTTACGGCTTAAAATCCTCTACAGGGTGACTTGGTACAGCGTGTGGCACAGGTACAGTGGGATGGCTGAGTCACAGTGACTTTAACGTCTGGGAGCGCGACACTTCTGCCGCGATGCTGCATTTGCTGCGTCCTCACACTGCTGAGTCATACTCCGTGCAGGACCACGGCACGGCTGTGAGGAGAAACCTCAGTCAGAAGCACAGCGCAGTCATGGAGCCAGCAGGCTGCGGCACAGGGCTGTGACAATGACCCTCCTCCAGTGTACGCAGTGTGAGAAGGTTCTGATCCAGCAGATTAAGGTTCTGATCCTCCTCACGCACACTTAACCACACTGCGTGTGGCACGTTCTTCATCAGGCCTCACGGTGCGCTGCATCCCACACTAAAGCTGACCTCAGCCACAGACACTTGGGCTACAATCTAGGGGCCAGAGAGGGGCTCTTACTGCCCTTGGACTGTTGGCCACACAGCTTCTCATGACCATTTGTAACTCAGTCCCACATATACAATAGAATAAATACATCTTAAAAAAGTAAAACCAAAACCATAACTTGTGAAGCAGGAAGACTAGGCCACTATGTAAAAATCACAAGAAGTTTTCTAAAATTCCCGTTGAGAAACCACTCTAAGTCTTCACAGCTAAGACTTATTGTTAGAGCTGAGCGCGGAGGCACACCTCTTTAACCCAGCACTGGGGAGGCAGAAGCAGGTGAATCTCTTTGAGTTTGGGGCTAACCTGGTCTACATAGTGAGATCTGAGACAGCCAAGGGTTACACAGAGACCCTGTCACAGACAAGCAAGAGCAAGAGAAGAACAGAACAAAAGAAAAGAGGGAATTTTTCTTCTCGTTTTATGTTCCTCCATTATTTTGGAAAATGACAGTCGGCAACACGCGAAGCCATTTTGTGGCTTCAGCGCAGGTCATGGTAGACTTGATCACAATAAAACAACTTTCAGCTGAGAGGCTAATCAGCGAGGGGCCATAAGAGACCAGTGAAGAGTTTTTGTAAAGCTACACAAAATATAAAAGCGGCAGTAAGCTTCACGGAGGAACCCACTAGGACTCTCCTCCTCAGAGTGGGAGGGAGGGTGCTGCTACGGGCGCTCCTTACCTGTGAATGCAGTTCTTGCCCTCCAGATACAGCATGCCAGCAGCAACGTCCAAGGAAAACCTCACCAACTGCTTCAACTTTAGCTCGTCCTTCCTCTTCCTCAGAAAGGACAGAAAATCACCTCCTGGAGGAAAGGGCAAAGAGAAAGGAGATAAATTGTGGGGGGAGCTGCGCGTCCTAGTTCTGGCCCACGAGGAGGCCAGAGAGACCCAGAAGCACTGTAGGCTCCACCGTGCTTTGTCCGAGTTTCCTATGTGAGGACATGGAGACAGCACATCGTGGGCAGCGAGGCCATCACTTTTCGAGACACATCAAGCAGGTTAACTGCCTCATGCCATGAACAGCCAAACACATCTACTCAGAGACAAACATGTACCGTTGCGCCTGTCTGCACTGATTTATATTTTCTAAGAAACTTTATTTTCTCTAATAACAAATAAGGTACAACTTAAAAAAGTCAAATGGTAATAATATCTAGATCCAGTGACCTACTAAAAGTTAAAACTATTTAAACTATACCTCGAGTGTACGCTCAGGTCACAGGAGGCTGTACTCCGACACGCTATGATTCTGACAGAGGTTTGCTACTCATCTACTACGCATGTCTGCACATCGGGCAGAGCCCCTGATACCTTCCTGCTGTGAGCCTAGCCTCCCTCTAACAGCTGAGTCATCTCTCCACCCTCCAATGATGTCTTAGAAAGGCTTTTAACCATCACAGCCCAAGGCATACTATGATGCAGACAGTAATTTAAAACTTAAAGTTAAGTTTCATTTTATGAAGTTAGAAAAAAGTTGATTTGAACAATATTTTTTCCTTAGTTCAATGTTATGTCAAATCTTGGAAAGATAAACTTATATTTTAAAATACAAATTATATGTTAAATTTTATAAACATTCTCATTTTAAATAAGATAAAACTGAAAAAACAGATTCAAATGCTTGTTATCCTAAATATTCTTTTTTACAACTAAGTATAAATTTTAAACTTAAATCAATTAACATTAAATGAAATTAAAGGTTAGCACTGACTACATTTCAGACGCACACATGGCAGTGCTAAGCAGACCACTCAGAGCAGTTTTACTTTTGGCATTCACTGAACGCGGTTTTGGAGCTCCCGCAGGGGCCTTGTACGCAGCACTGTGCATGCGCAAGACACGAAGTTGCCGCTGCAGCAATGGCCACAGCAGAGGTTATCAGTCTCTCCTCCTGTGTTCCTTTCCCCTAACAACTGCCTTTCCCACAGACAGACCCAGGGCCCAACACACACTAGGCCGACTCTCGGTCTCCATCCGTTCTCACAAGACTGGTAACAATCATGGTTTCTCTTAATCACAAATTAAGTGTTACACATGTTTTGTGGGCCACTCAGAAAATCAATAGTTTTACCTTTTTAAAAATAAACTTATAAGTCAGACAATTCTCCTTTTCTGTTCGTTTTATGGACTTATTATTATTTTAAGCACATACACATGATATACATGTGTGTGCCCACAGCCTTACATACTTGGGAGGCAGCTTCAGCTCAGAGACTGTTTACTTCAGAGGGTACAAGCTGGCCACACGGTTCTAACAGCTTGTTTCCTCCTTATAGGGTAGTACTATAGATTGGGCTCCCACAAGAAGGCTGCCCAACAAGGAGAGCCCCAATAAAGTCTACTGAGGATGTGCAAACAACAGAGAGAAGACACTGGAGAAAAGCAAGGCGGCCCTACCACATCCTCCAGAAGAAGCCGTCTCCTCTGCCACAGATCCACACACATGGAAATAGACACAATGCCAGGTGAGAGGACTGAAAAGTTACTGATAAAACTGATTAAAGACCTGGAAGAGGATATGGGCAAGCAGACTAATTCAATTTTGGACATGGTGAGAAACACTGGCAATGTAGTGAAAAAAGTTAGAAGAGATGGATGAAAATAATCAGGAAAATGAAAAAAAAAAGTCAGCAACATGACAGAAAACTTCAATCATGGAAATCTTGATTTTTTTGGAAAATGATGGAATGACAACTCAACAAAGAAAATGCTATAAATAGACTTGACTAAGTAGAAGAAACACCAGGAAGAGAAGGCAAGCTCAAGGGAATTCTGTCCTGAAATATCAGCAATGGGGACAGAAAACCAAACATTTCAACACCACCCAAGAGCTCTTGCCATACAATCAACAGGCCAACCTAAAAATCAACAGGCAAACAGAAGGAACTGCGAGAAAAACTCAAGGCACAGGGAATCTATATAGTGAAATATGCAGAAAATCCCCCAAATGTAGAGAAACGGCAGCTCTGTCAACAGTGTTGAGAAAGAACCCATCATAGACACGACTGTCCAGAGAAACTGTCCATATGGCAAGCTACGGCGCCCACACTCAACGCAAAGAACCAACAGTGGAAGCTGTAAGGGGAGGACCAATTACTCATAAAGAAAACTACATCTAAGTAGCACCCCATCTCCCTCCAGCACTCCAGCACTCAGCACTCCAGCACTCAGCACTCCAGCACTCAGCACTCAGCATTCCAGCACTCAGCACTCCGCACTCCAGCACTCCAGCACTCAAGCACTCCAGCACTCCAGCACTCAGCACTCCAGCACTCCAGCTCTCCAGCATTCCAGCACTCAGCACTCAGCACTCCAGCACTTAGCACTCCAGCACTCCAGCACTCCAGCACTCAGCACTCCAGCACTCAGCACTCCAGCACTCAGCACTCCAGCACTCAGCACTCCAGCACTCCAGGAGAGCACAATACCAAGTATTTCTAGCTCTGAACGCAGCAGGGAGGATGAACAGCACGGCCATTTCTTGTAAAGGTCACAGGGAAGCCTACAAGTAGCTTCCTAAACTATATCTACACATGAAAAGTTAAGGTGCAGTTAAAGTCTGTACTAGACACCAGGGCCTGTATAAACAGCACAAGCCTGTACGTCATGAAGGCAGAAAGTGAACATGAGGGGGAGAAGAGATCTTGAGGGAGGGACAGGGACTGGGAAGCAATGCCGTTCACTGTGACACAGGACATGGGGGTATTGAAGAGATAAAGATGGGACCAACCGGAGAGGGGCAAGGATTGGGGAGGAGTGTGGGAGGGACACGAATTACAACTAAATAAATAAGTATGCATAAAAATGCCACAAGGAAACCCATTATTTGATATGTTAACTTAGGGAGAAAGGAAGGGAAAAAGGAAGGAAGGAGGGAAGAAAGGAAGGAAGGAAAAGAGGGAGGGAAGAAAGGAAGGAAGGGAAAGAGGGAGGGAAGAAAGGAAGGAAGGGAAAAGAGGGAGGGAAGAAAGGAAGGAAGGAAAAGAGGGAGGGAAGAAAGGAAGGAAGGGAAAGAGGGAGGGAAGAAAGGAAGGAAGGGAAAGAGGGAGGGAAGAAAGGAAGGAAGGGAAAGAGGGAGGGAAGAAAGGAAGGAAGGGAAAGAGGGAGGGAAGAAAGGAAGGAAGGAAGGGAGCTACAAGAGAAAGGAAGGCCAAAGGGGTCAGCTCCCTCCCGGAGCAGAGCATGTGGTGAAGTGAGGCTGGCTAACCAGAGTAACCAGCCTCGGACAGTAAACTCTTCGCCCAGACTGCTTATCACTACTACTAGTACGTAAGGAACTGGACACCTCACTGTTTTAGCTTTTCCTGTGAGGCGAGTCCAGTGGGTGGAGTTGTTTCCTATCAACTTCCGTATTATCATTTCCATTGAGTGCCAAGTTCCAAAAACCTCGCAGACTTTGTTACACACACCATATTCATACATATATGTAGCATACAGGATGTGACCTGTGTGTTCAGGTATCTATACACTTGGATCTGAATGCACATGGCTTAGAGTACCAAACGTGGCCGTGAATAGCTTGTGCTCAAAGTGAGCAGAAAAAGGTAGGAGACTTGCCTTCTCCAGTTCTGTCACAGGACTGCACTGCACATTAAAGCAAGATAGGAGTGTCTGCTTTAGTTACCTGTGATAACGAATTCATAAGACAATGCTGAGTGAGTTTCTAACAGCAGCTGCTGTTTTCCTGTGGAGACCCCACAGTGTGGCAGTGTTTGGGGTCTTAAGCTGCACCGTCCAGGCTTCATTACCCATCGAGCCTTGAGTACATCCATAATCTCCCTAAAATTCTACGAAAGAGACCTCTAACACCATCTATCAGTGAAGATGCACACACAGCACTAAGCACGCCCAGGATGTAGAACACACTTACGGTGGCTGGAGTCGATTTCAGAGAGCAGGCAGAGCTGTGGCAGCCGCGCCTGCGGCTATTCCCACCTGCTCGCCCTCACTCACTGCCGTTTCCCTTCGTGGACTGTGCCACTGTCCTGCTTTGGATGGCATTAGCCTTATCTTCACGGTAGTCTTAGGGTCACCCACCCAATGAGCTCCATGCATCAGCACATGGGACTGATTCAGAGATTGGCACATGGGTTCCTCCAGCCCACTGAGAACCCAGAATATGATTGGAATACGACCGAAACTGGCTTTTGTTGTTTATCTCTAGAGAAGTATCAGAAAGAAGTTTCAATAAATAAAGAAGCACATAAACCAAGTACCTGAGGATGACCATGTAGACTCTAAAGAGTGTCAAAGGAGCAGGTGTGACCCTTAGCAGCACATGTGAATCTTAACAGTCAGGAGACAGAGAGGAGATCATAAGTTTGAGGCCAGCTTGGGATACACTGTGAAAGCCAGTTTAGGAAAACAAAGGAAAGAGAAGGGAAGGGAAGGAGAAGGGAGGGGAGGAGAGGGGAAGGGAAGGGGAATGGAAGAGGAAGGAAAAGGAGAGAAGGGAAGGGAAGGGAAGGAAAGGGAGGGGAGGGGAAAGGAGGGGAAGGGAAAGGGGAAAGGAAAAGAAGCAAAACAAATAAAAGAGCATTCAACCAGCCAACCACACAAGCAGTCACAATGGGAGCACAGTGACAGTTAGAGTCACTGCACCAACAACTGCCTGAGGGAAGAATCCCCAGCCCCAACCCCTGCCCCCCATCCCCTGTCCCCTAGCCCGAGGGTTGGCAATAAAGAAAACTGCAGTTCTGCAGATCTCTTCTGTATTACCTTGGCATGATGGCGCCATATTAGAAGGGTAATTGGGCAATTAACTACAGATCACATATTCAATGCTTTGGATAAGTAGAACACTCAACTGAGAGTTAGTCACTCTCGTTAACTGTACACAGAGAATACAAGACTAGCATTTTCAGCAGCGTTCACAAGTATTTCTAAAACTCCATGACATGAAACATGCTAAGAAACTGATCATCATATTTAATGCAAACTCAGATCAATCTGTAATTGGAGAAAAAGGATGATCAAGGCAGTACCATTAATGACTTGTCAGTGCATTACAGTGAAATCCTACTTTTTATCTGCACATAACTTCAAAGGTTACTAAGAGGTTCCAGCCGCCAGTGACATAGAAAATGCTTAATCCGGCATCCTTGATGCTAGAACGTTAACTTACTCCCTGAGAAGTTTACTTGGTTTAGTTGTATGCAATCATACATTTAAAAGCAAACTTGCATGCAAGGCAAAATTACAGTTGTATTTGGGGGGCTCTATTTAAGTAATTATTTAGAACTCTTACTTGTGTGTGCACCTGTGTGCTCACAAGTGTGTGCAGGTCAGAGGTTGACATGGGTGCCTTCCTCTATGGGTTCTCACCTCAGTGCTATCTGAACCTGGAGCTCATTGGTTGGTTCAGATCGAATGCCTGGCTGGTGAGTTCCAGGCATCTTCCTGTGCCCATGCCCCCAGTGTTGGGGCTATGGTATGAACCACATCCAACGTTCTCCATGGACGCCAGGGACCTAGGCTCAGGTTCTCATGCTCTTCACTCACCGAGTCATCTCCCATCTCTAGAACTCTTGATTGTAAGAATTTGTTTTCTATAACCATTGCTGATGAGAATCATGGATTATATAAAACATAAGGAAGCTCTATGTGGTGACATAAACTGTGACTGCTGTCTTGAGAGTCAGAGACTACGTGTGGAGATGCTACAAGTGGAACTGGAGGGTGGGACCAGTGAGCTCACGGAAGGATGTGGGTGTGGCTCAGGGGGGCTGAGAGTGCATGGGCGTGGGCCTCGCTGGAAGTGCGTGAGGACTGCTAAGTGCAGTGAGCACAGGTTCCACTGTGAACGATCTACACAAGTGGACTAAAGCACTGCATCCTGAGGGCTCAGGGTAGAAAGATGAAGATTACAAATGGAAAAGGCAAAAGATAAATTCACGAGCCCAGCAGATCTCCTGGTTGTTTCCTTCTTTTGAAGGATTAGTGAGCAGCTTCTTACAGACAGCAGAAGCAGCTCTGCAGTGCAGACCTGAGCATGTGGCTTCCCTGTGCACACCAGTCTTTTCTGGATGAAGCTCCTGAAGGTTTGCGTTAGGACCGCAGACTAACAGAAGCCTTTCCACTCTCTCCTCGGCAGATTAGCTCCGCAAATAGCCTGACGGGTTATGATGAATAATGCCACATGTCCCAGTATTTCAAGGGACAGCTATAGTTCTGACAGGCATGATGTCAACAGCTAAGAGTGAAGCCTTAGTCAACTGTACAAGCATTTCAGATGGAAGGGCTCTGGGGCCCTCGGAAGTAATCCTCTGCAGCCTATATATGCTTCTGATAAAGTGTTGAATTTACTTGCTTTGTATTTTCAGGGTAGTGATTTTGATCATATTACTGAAATTCTAGGAAAAAAATAGTGTGAGACCAAACCGAGCTCTTTGACTGTTTTTCTTAGTAAGATTCTTGAGAAGACAGCTTGTCCTCTTATTAATGGATCCGTGGCAGAGTTAGTTACATTAGAGGCTGTGTGGCGCCTGTGCCTCACAATTTACTACCTGGCTATGTATACACAAGCTTAGCCAACTGAAGTCTACAGTTATCTACGTCCTGCCTAAAATACTGCACTTAAAAATAACTGCTGATTAGTACATACATGCATGGACACACGCCTACTGTCATATGCACTACTGAAAACCACTTACTTGTGATACGTGCACAGGCAGACCCACTCTACCATCTGCAATACTAACAACCATTACTGACTGGTGTACACGTGCACAGGGACAGTCAGGTACCATGTCTACTGACTGGTGCACACATGCACAGGACAGTCGGGTACCATGTCTACTGACTGGTGCACACGTGCACAGGACAGTCGGGTACCATGTCTACTGACTGGTGCACACGTGCACAGGACAGTCGGGTACCACGTCTACTGACTGGTGCACACGTGCACAGGACAGTCGGGTACCACGTCTACTGACTGGTGCACACGTGCACAGGACAGTCGGGTACCACGTCTACTGACTGGCGCACACGTGCACAGGGACAGTCGGGTACCATGTCTACTGACTACTGACAGGACAGTCGGATACCATGTCTACTGACTGGTGCACATGTGCACAGGACAGTCGGGTACCATGTCCACTTGGGAGTCAGAGGACAGGGCACAGGAGTTGGTTCTCTCCCTCCTCCATGCAGTTCTGGGATCACACCAGGCCTTCAGGGTTGGCAGCAGGCGCACCTAACACAAGAGCATCTCACTGTTCTAACAGAGCGATTGTTTTTCTTTGCCATTCTCAAAGGGCAGCTTAGGAAGAAGGCTTCGCCAGTGTTTTGCGTCTCAGTGGACACCCCCCTCCCCCCATCCATTGCCTGCCTGCCTCTCTATCTGTAGCATTCCAGGCTCTCCTTACTTCCATGCCGAACTACTCACTTTTGGGTCGTATGGCTTCTTATTTTCCCTCAAGTCTTCTTTTGATAATAAAGTGGAAAAATGGTACAAATTTAATCTCCCATCAATTTTTAAAGAGAGAGGGATGAAAAGGCAGCCAAAGTTACATTTAAAAGTATTAAGGGTGAAATTAATAAAATATTAAATTGGAAAAGCTAATGTTATCTTCAGGAGATCGTCACTGGATCTGTCACTAGTGGCATATTTTAGACACAGTAACATTCTCAAATGAGTGACATCAGCGGCCACTTTACAAGCATGTCACACAACTGAGATTTTCAAACAATGAGGAAAGTAGTTAGATATCCTCTGTGCAATCTCACTGTATAATAATATATACAATCAGAAATATATTAAATTACCAAACTGATTTATTACAGTCCACTAAAATATGATATCAGTATATTTGCAAAGATTAAATACTTTTCAGCCCAGAGCTGGAACCATCTGTGGTAAAGGAATATTAAAACATGGATGTCTTTTCTTGGTTTCTTGTTTTTACTGTGGTAAAATTCACATAATACATTTATTCTCTTAATTTTTAAGCATGCAGTTCAATACCACGATTCCTTGCAGCTTGTTGCTGAGTTTTACAATCCTGAAATTGTACATTTATTTACTGACAGTCCTGCTCCGCTTCAGGCTGGCCTGGGAGTTACTATCCAGCTTCCGGTTTCTAAGAGACAAGCCCACCCTCATCTAAGCAGATCACACATCCTCCCATGACTGGCTTTTTCTGCCTCCTGTAATGACTGCCCCTCAAGCTCATCCCTTCTGTGAACTGTCTTCTTACCAAGGCCGAGTGATGCCCAATTGGACATATATACCACACTAGCTTTCTCCTGTGTCTTGACTATTCTGAATAATGCTGAAATTAAACATACTTATGAAACCCTCTCCTGATTTCTGTTTTCAGTCTGTACTGGGAAGGGGTTACTGGGGCACATGATAGCTCTAGCCTTACGTTTTTCAGTAATCTATTGTATATAACAGCTTCATCCCCCTCCCCCTCATGTTTTGCAGTCTCACTAACCCTGTGCATGGCTCTCCTCCCTCGTCCTCTCTGACACCTGCTGTCTTCTGACAGTAGCCCCTGTACCCTGTGAAGCCGCATGCTAGCGTGTTCTCATCTGCATTTCCCAGGTGATTTGCTATGCTGAGTGGCACCTACATTTGCTCACTTGTTGATTTTTAAAGCTCTGCTGTCATTCTGGTCACTGGAGGTGTATTCTTAAAGACTCAGGTCCCTTACCTGGCATGTGTCTCAAACTATCCCCAGGATGCTTACCCTCTCCTAACTGTGTTCTTCCCCGGGCAGAGTGTTCTAGTCTGATACAGTCTCACTTGTCTGGTTTAGACTCTTACGATGCTGGTGTCACAATCAGAGACCACTGTCCACTCAAGTGCCATGAAACTTTACGTTTGCAACAAGTTTTATAATTTCAGGAACAATTCCATAATTGTATGTACTCTGGGTGTGCTACTATAACACTATTTCTGAGAGCTGATAATTTAGAAAGAACAAAACTGTACTTCTCCTGTTCTAGAGGCTGAAGTGTAGAGTCAAAGCTTCCAGTGGATCAGAGTCTAGAGTGGGTGGGCATGGCCTCTGCTTCTAAGGCAGTGCTTGGATGCTGTGGTGTTCAGACACAGTCAGTCCTGTCCTATGTCAGTTCTCATAGGTGAAGCAGGGTACTTTCTCCCAGGCTGGTACAGCATGTTAGTGGTGCTACCATTTTGAAGGTGGCTATGGGCCTATGGCTCTTCTGGCATCGCTATGGTAAGGGATTCTGGGTGACCCTCTTCTTGGGACAGTTGTCTAAAGGCATCCATACCTCTCTAGCACATGTACCTGCCTGTAGAACTGGTATGACTGTACGCGTTATAAGGACAGCTCTCATAGAGCACATTGTATCTCTGACCACCAAATGAGTACAGATACTGTAAGATTCAAACTTAAGGACAAAGGCTGCCTTAGGCAAACACCAGGTAGAATTTAGAAAAACACCCTGTTCCAGGAAATGAGCTAACCACCCTTAGCAGGGATCCTTCATCGCCCCCTCTGCATGCCAAAGATATTTCCCCATCAAGGGCCTCCAATGAATTCAAAGGACAAGAGGTGGCCATCAATGAATTAAAAAAATAATAGGCCCTACCAATGAGAAATAACCAACTCATGCTGTAACCTGAAGCCTATACCTGAAACAGTATAAAGGGTGTGGGCCTTTGTTCTTCGGGGTCACCTCTGTCCCGAGTACAGGGTCACCCTGGAGGTAATGGATCATTAAACTTCTTGCTTATTGCATCGCTGTCCGTCTCTGTGTCTCTGTGAGTGGGACATCCCGAACGTAGGGCTCAGAGGGCTTTTTTCTTACAATCCCAGGGAGCCTAGGCACGCTGTGCAAAGGTAGACTAATTTATTTTGATGTTTTTCTTAGGACAAGTTCTTTCATAAAAGGACTTTTCATAAAATATTTGCTATTGTAAATATGCTAATATGTGAGTTAACTGAAAAAATTAACTCATATGCTTTTATGATTAATTTAAAATTCATCATATAAATTTAATGTGCAACTCGTCATTCTAATTTTGTTAGTAGTGTGTTCTAGGAGCTTAGGCAAGATGTCTAATTTCTATAGATTTCACTTATTCCTAAGGAAATTAGGCTAGGATGACTGCCTTCTCGGGTCCATTCTCTAGGCAGACACTCAGTTCAGCAGAGAGCAGGAGTGTGGGGCTCTCTCAGATCTGTGTTCCCTGGTCTACTCTGCGCACTTTGCCTACAGTCCCATCTGACTGACGGTCACGGCCAGCACTGTCTAACGCTGAAACTACACAGTGGTTGTATCCATCAGAGAAATGCTACTTTCTCTGATCATTCCAGCAATCTGAGAATAATATTTTATCGTTCACACACTTTGTTCTGTACATTCAACTCTTGGCCTCCATTGCTGGCCTTTATCATTTGATCACAATGCGTCTCTCACCCATGTCCTTTGAGATGATGAGCTTTCTTTATAGGTCTCCCAAGCGCAGACAAATGGAATAGTCTGACTTTACAGATTGAACGTTAACTCATTACTCTTATTCAGGTTTCTGTTCTTTTCTTCAAAAAATTTATTACACTTTATTAAATTATGTGAGCATGCGAGGGGCAAGAACCTGTGACACACATGTGAAGGTCAACTTATGGGAGGTGGTCCTCTTTCCCCACTAGATGGGTCCAGGGATTGAACTCAGGCCACTAGGTCTGACGGAAAGCACCTTCACCTTCTGAGCCAGCGCTCTGGCCATCAGGCTTCCATTCTCTAAGCCCCGCCTCCCTCCTCATTGAGCCCCTACTCTGAGCTCTGTAATGAGTCACGCATAAGGCACTCCTTTCTCACCTATACACCTCCATGTCACACAGTAACTACTTCACTAACCCCTTCTATAAGTTTTTATTAATTTGTCACTTCGTTACGATTTGTCATCTATGTGACCTTTTAGAGGGTCACACCACAGTGTACTCTTCTCATCTCAGGATCTCCGAGAGCACGACTCCCGAGTCACTTCAGACAACACCATGTATACATAAGCATCTGACTGTGAGAGGTTAAACCACAGCAGGACCACCACAGCGGGTCAGACTAAACCTTTCAGTTTACTGCAGGCCTCTCTGTATTGAGTGTTGATTATTTTCAAACTATGACATGACTGTAAGTAAAATTAGGCATCACATAAAAAATAATGTTTAAGTGTAGGAAATTATTTCCTAATTTGTTAACTTAAGGAGAGAAAAATAACTCAATTTTTCAAAACTTACTTTACTCATTTACTGACCTAGAACTCTGTACTCAGAGCATGGGAAGACACGATACTTAGACACGGACCGTCTACATTCAAGTCTACAAGGCCCTGACGACATGTGCTCTGGAAGTTGATATGCTGTCAGAAACAGCACAGAGCAATGGACAGAAAGGGGTTAGGATCTGCTGTACTGCCTGACAGTCATGCCTCGGGGCAGTGACTGCAGCGGGAGGGCTAACCTAACACTGCAGAGTCTAATGTGACACAATACCTCTTGCCTTGTAGTAGATTTCTTTCACATAATTAACTTTTCCTGGGTACATCTTTCTGACTACAATGCCTTCAGCTGGAGGCGTCTGTACTGACGTGTACTCCTTCTACCACAACACTTAGGTGACCTCCTACTATGCCAACAGTGGAAGACATTTTACTACTGCCAGGAAAAATTAGGAACAATTGCTATGTTCGTCAGTCCATTAAATAACTAGAGTACTGACGGCCTGAAATTCCTTTTTCAAATACACACCCTGACCCAGATGTGGCCACAAGACTGCAGGAAAACTGTACCCAACAGATAAAGCCTAGGAGAATGTCCTCTGGGCCAAAACAGGGCCAGGAGGGCAGGGAAGCAGGAAGAAAAATCTAAGATAAGCGGGTCAAAGAAACTGTTTGCTCAAGATCTGCTTGAACACCATCTCTAGTAGTTCAAGAATACAAACAGCAGTGGAAAACAAAACTTGTTCATTTCTGAAGTGAGTCCGGAGACTTAGGATTCTGCCCACCATTTACCCTTACTCTCCTGTCCAGGTCGGCTGGGGAATCAGGCACATAGGAAGTACACATTTATATTTAAAAACTTTTTATCACTGAATCTAGCATTCTATGTGATAATTATGATTATTATAAGAATTAGGTCCTCAGGGCTGGGGAAATGACTTAGTGGATAAAATGCTTGCTGTGCAAGCAAGGGAACCTGAATTTGGGTCTCTAGCACTCAGAGAAGAGCTGGGCACTGCACATGCCTACAACCTCTCGGCACTGGGAGGCAGAGATAGGCAGGTATCAGAGGCTTGCTAGCCAGTCAACTAGCGAGAGCGGCCATCTCCAGGTTGAGAGACTCTTGTCTCAAAACAAAGTAGGGAAGTGGACAAAGAAGGCCCTTCCCCTTAAGTTCCTTCAAATGTGCCTGTAAAGGTACAAATTCTCCCCCTATTCTCTCTCTGTCTCTCTCTCTCACACACACACACACACACACACACACACACAAATAAGGCCTGTAAATATATAGGAACAAGTTAAGAAAATAAACAGTTTTGTATGTTCTATTTCAGATAAGATTTTTGTCAAAATAAGAGTTATGTTTAAAATTATCTTCCCTTGTAGGTTTAGTAAACTGTAAGGAGAATAACTGATAATATTTAAATATGAGGAAATTAAGCCCCATCAGGAGGTAAATACGCCGCTGGGGATCACCATCGTGAGTCGTTGGTCATACAGATGTCTAGGTTAGTGCTTCCCAATCTTCTGAACGCTGCGGCCTTTACATTCTTATATTGACCTGCTATCTCCTTACTCTGTGAACTCCCCAACCAAAAATCCATTTATAATATCTTAACACGAGAAAAACTGCATCCAGAATAATTTTCTAAAATGATGTGCACATCTTATTAATGGAAATTACTTGTTGAATGTAGACAGTGGATTGACGACTTACTAATTTATAGACATGGCTTCACTTTGTAGTCCTAGCACTACAGATGGCATAGGAGCAGGCAGGGTGGGTGGCACTTAGGAAAGTGTCTGAAAAGCGGCCCAGTATAAGAGCTGGGAGCAAGGCTGGCTGTCCTGTTCAGACATTCTCCTAACTTTTCCTGGGCCGTAGAGAAGCTTGGCCCTATGTTTACTAGTGTCTGACAGAAACACTTGCCCCTGTGCTGTTTCTGGTGTTGACACTGGCACTGCTGTTGTGTGAACTTAAACTGGATTTCTACGTTGAAATCAAAGCTGCAGGATGGCTACCGGCTTTGTTCACAGTGGACAGATTGTCCTCATCCAGAATGACCATTACATTACCACAGAAAGCCAAGAGATGCAAAGGTGCCTCAGCGCTGGCAGCTACCACAGAAAGGATATGTCCTTACTGTGTACACCACAGGGAACTCTGAGTAGTTTCTGAAATGTTAATGGTTTCCTGTTTTGGCCTCTGCTCCCTGCTGCTTTCTTTGGCTGTAGTCCTCCTGATATGTGCTTGACTTTGTGATAAAATAAATGCCAACAAGACTGGCATAAAATTAGTCCTCACAGCTTTCCGTAAAAGTCCAAGTGAGGGCTGCAAAGTTCCAAGTAAAAATAAGCTTGAAAAGCTATAGACTGATAAAATTATAAATAATGTAATAAACAGTCTGTGGACCAAAAACCATAACTAATGTAATAGTCTGTAGATCTCTCTAAACTGCTTCTGACTGTTTTTCCATATTTCTGTTCTGAAACACAGAATAAAATAATTAAGGTGTTTGTATATTTGATATCTCTCTCCCTCCACCCTCCCACACATGGAGAATCCAAAATAATTGTTGTAGAAAGAAAACAATACTACAAACTGAAGAAACTAACATTCTTTTAATGCTGTAAATGTTTTACAGCAACCTCTAATTACAATTATTTATAACTATATTTACTTAGATATATTTTTAGGTGGGGTTAAAAGAAAATATGAAGAATAGCAAGCAAATGCCATTTCTAAAGCCCTTTAGCCAAAGAACAATGCAGAAGCTATATTTCAAAGTTACACGCATTCTACACAGTGCTGACTGATGGGCGGATCAGGTTTAAGGGAGATGCAATTAATATAATATACGTTCATTAAATATAAAAGTAAAAAGGGGGGAGGATAGTGGGAACAGCTGCATTTTCTTGCATTCGATTTTTCTTAAGCCTAACATAGTCATAGTCTTTAAAATTACCCTTCACAAAAAGAAAGATGACAGTAGGTTAGAGATGAGAAAGAAGCTAAAGAATGTAGGAAGGTGGCAAGCCGAGGGAAAACAAGGACAGTCAGAGCATTCATCAGAAACACAGAATTTTAATGATCAGATACCACTTTAGCTAAATTAGCAATACGTGCTTCAGGCATTACCTAGCTGGGTCATGTAAGAATGCATGGGCTGTAGAGAGAACCTCTCATGCGCTGCATAAAAGCTTTCACCTATCGATTAAGCCTGTGGCCAGTGAGCTGAGGCAGGATTAGAAGGGGACGTGTGGCAGAGAGAGAGGATTCTGGGAAAGAGTCAGACTCGGGAGGTTTGCTCTGACCCTGAAGGACATGGTCACATGAAACCGAGGAGAGGTAACAACCACGTAGCAGGACTCAGAATAGAATAAATGGGTAATTAAGTTATGAGCTAGTCAGGCCTAGGCATTTATTCCTGAAATATTAAGTTTCGGAGTCATTATTTCCAGGAACTTGTGCATGTGGAAAAGTCTGCAGTTAGACTATACTCTTACGCAAATCTCCAACTCACTCTTTTTCTGTTTACCCTTCCTGAAAACCATCAGTAGTGTTTAATCAAGTCGTGTATCTTAACGTCAGGTAAAGCTAAGCACAGAAAACTAGTCTACTTCCATTTTTGTTACACAATGCACAACACACAGTGCCTAGAAAGTAATCTGTCAGGGCCTCTAGCCTGCCTTCACAACTGAAGTAAACTGGTTTCAAAAGGTGGCCTATGCAATTCTCCTACTCCTGTGCAGATTCTAAGTAGCGTGCTGAGGTCTCTCCTGACCTCCCACCTCCCTTCAGGAGATGATGTAAACTCTAACTGTATTCATTGCACCATTTACAACTCCACACGCACAGTGAGCAGTCTCCAGGCGTCAGGGCTGACTATAACTGTATGCCCCAGGCTGTGAGTGGGCTTTAAATCCTATGCTCACTGTGACTCTGGTAAAGCTGATTAGTTTCCTCTTTTGACTCACTTCCACCAACCTCAGAAATTCTTCTGTGCCCCAACTCTGGCAACCCTGTGGAATATATTTAAGAGTGGCTCTGATAAGCCAACTATACTCTCGGTTTTAGAGCTGTGCTCTAATTAATAAAATTGGCTTTGGATGCCAGCTAGATTTAAACTTGACTATAATCCTGGTTACAAAGTGTGGGATATTGTGTAGCAACTTCGTTGGTCTCACTGGACTTTAGTTTCTCATCTGTAGGATGAAGATCTATGAGCTTAGGGACATAGCAACACCAAGAGTTTTGCATGACCCATTTTATACCTAGACTCATACATGCTCCTCCAGGGTCTAGCCTGGTGAGTACCCCTGCAACCCAATTCTCACCCCCCAACCCCGTCTTGCCAGATATAGTCTGTGTCTCATAGTCAGTGACCCAGCCTACTTTGGTCACCTCCTCCTGCAACAAAGCCAATCTCTAGGCTTCCGCCAGGTCCTGCTCATCCTGCGTCCACCCACATGTCCCTTTTCTACACTTCCAACTCACTCCACACTCAAAACTTTCAGGTCTGCCTCCTGGGATTTAGCCTTGACCTCACAACCAGTCCACCAGCCTCGTCTGTCATTCTCTTCCCTCAGGCAAAGGAGCTCTAAAGTAGACACAGGACCCTTTCTGCTCATCCATGACACCACAAAAAACAATCCTACATCATATCAAACATTTCTATTCAGGGAGATCTATCCTTGCATTCTAGCCTGAGACAGGAAATATATCCTGTTTACTAGCCTAGGCTCCTCTGTCCACCTGACTGCATCCCAGCAAAGACATCTGAACTTCCAGACACAACTGACCCCACATCTCCTCTTCCTCACTCTGCTTTATCCATAATACATCCAAAATAAAGAAGTCCGCATGCCCAGAGCTCATCACAGAAAGAACATGAAAGAACAAGCCAGCGCCTTCTCTCCAAAACTGACTACTCCTGTAGAAATGCATGCCAATCACAATGTAGATGAACTTCAGAACATGGACTTTAAAAAGTTCATAAACCTCCTTAAAGGCTTCAAGGAATTTTAAAAAGTCAGAAAGAAACAGCTAAATTATACTAAGAAGAAGAAAATCAATGTGAATGACAAACAAGAAAAACAAGCACAGGAAACAGGAGGACAACGCAAGGTCAGAGAATGAATTTAACCCAGACAGACACACTGACAAAACTCCAGCTGAAAGGCAGATGAAACTCAAACCCCAAGAGCCAACTAGAAAACTAGAGAGGTTGACAGAAAGACCATGGGAAAATATGAAGCCATAATTATGAAAACACAAAGTACCACTGAGAACACAAACGCCACTACCAACACATAACTTTATGGCTCTTGCCCCTGGCTAAGCCCTAGAGCTAAAGAAACCATGGACTTCAGACAGAGCCCAGAGACCTCTGAGCTGGAAGTGACCCAAATGGCCCCCCTGAGGGCTAGTTTTCAGGGTAGCATGAGGCACCCCACAAGCACAGTCCAAAACAGAGTCTGTCCTAGCTATGGCGGCCATGAACCACGTCAGTGACAGCATGGCATGACAATCCTAAGGGTGTCTTAGGTTCCTCAGCAGACAGACTCTCTAACGGACCTGCTCAACACGAGGGAGGCCATGCCCGATACTGTAACCTCCTTCCAGTCAAGTCATGGTTACTAGAAGAGACTCAATAACCATTAATTTACTGTATCATCATAACCCCTGACAACAACTTGTAAACATTTGTCCTTAACCCACAGAAAAACACAAAGTTTACTCTTTTTGTAGCAGATGGAGACCACTACAGAAACCCACAGCCTTCGAGACTGTGTCTGAGCAGTACCAGCAGCTCCATCCATAGGGTCTCACCATGAGTGGTGAAGGACGGTACCAATGACCATATAAATTAATATATATAAATTATATATATAATTATCAAAAATAGGATTTAACACAGTATTTTGCACCTAATACTCTAGATACCAGATGGTAGTATACCTTGCTAATTTCCTGTTTTCCCTTTACTCTGACTTCCCACTTCCTGTACATACTAAGTCTAAGTTTCAATACAGGTTTAAGACACTGCATCTTAGTGAGGGCTACTATCCATGAGCAAAAGTAACTTGGGAGGAAAGGGTTTATTTGGCTTACACTTCCACATCCCAGTTCATCATCAAAGGAAATCAAAACAGGAACATACAGGATAGGAACCTGGACAGGAGCTAACACAGAGACCCTGGAGGGTTGGTTCTTACATGGCGTGCTCAGCCTGTTTTCTTATAGCACCCAGAACCACCAGCCCAGGAATGGCCCCACCCACAATGGGCTGGGCCCTCTCCAAATTCATCACTAATTAAAAAAAATGTGCCATAGATTTGTCTCTAGCACAAACATAGAGACATGTTCTTAACAGGTTCCTTCCATGGCTTTACCTTGTGTCAAGCTGACAGAAACTATCCAGTTCACAGTGCTTATAAAATACTCAAAGAATGTGTGAATCTTTGATGAAATGGCTATTTTGCTCGGTGCTTAGAGATTTACTCAGATAGGTACTAAGTAATCATCCATTTTTATTCCTCAGAGATTGGCCGCTTGACCATTCTTCCATTCTTTACTTGCACTTTCAAGGAGGAGTGTGTGACACTTGTCCTCTATGTCCAGCTGATTTCATTGACATGCTGTCCTGCCATTCTGCAAATGCCAGGATTTCATCTCTTTGTTTGATAACCTAATGCTTCCGGGAATGCACATCTCACACCAGCTTTATACAGTTATTGATGTTATTGATTAATGAACGACACCTCAGTTGAGTACATCTCTTGGTGTGTATGAACTTCGCTTCAGTCAGGGAGTGCAGACATCCCCAGAACACACACACTTTTCTCTGAACACATGCCCAGTGCTAAGAAGGGTAAGTCACAAGGTAGTTCTATGTAGTTCTTTTTTCCTTCAGTTTTTGACAAGCTCCCACAGTTGAGGGTTGGTTCTGACTTACGGGCTGAGACATTACGGGCTGTGATTGCGCAGTGAAGAAGTAAGGTGGGTTTTAAAGAGGGGAGAGAGAGAAGAGGGAAGAAATGAAGATGGAGGAGGAGAAGGATGACCCACCCCGTGTGGCTTTAAATAGCCACAGGTAACTATGAAAATCACATAAGGGATGGATAATTATAGGACAATTTGTCTTATCTAGGTAGGCAGTTTATATCAATATGAATTGGTTCTGAGTTCATTGTGTGGACATTTTGTGGAGTGAGAATTTACTGATATATATCTGACTGATAAATTACTAGCTTCTAGAGTTTTGATTTTAACAGGTTACTGGGAGTTGTGACTATAACCACAGGGGGCAGGATGCTGGGGTTGTGAACAGAGTTCACAACAGAGAGTCGAAAGAGGGTGGCTGCCGCAAGGCCCAGAGAGTCGCCGGAGCCAATGTGGGGTTAGCCATGGAGGCGGAGAGACTGCTGGGGACAGAGAGTAGCAGGAGGTGGCACAGTGAGGTGCTTGATCACCTTTTACTATTGTATTATTTACTGTACGGCTGCCCATTTGGATATGATGGTTGAGAGGTACCAATGTCGTCTAGGTGCCCATTTAAAGGGGATGACTTGCTTTTTGTGATGCTCAGTTCTTTACACATTCTGAGTAGTGTGCTGATCAACAATTCCCAATGCGTCCTATGGGGCCTGTGGCCATAACTCTGCTGCTTCCTCTGCCTACTGCTCATTCTTATCCTTAGGTAACTTCAAAGTATCACAGACCCAGCAGATACACTGACACCTTCTGGAGTGAATTTCCAGTGTAAAGTGAAAATTACAGGATCTACTACTACTTCCCCTAAAATATCAATGTTTATCTCGGGTTTCAAAGAACTGTCTTACTTGGGAACATTATCTTTGCAGATGTAACTGTCATACCATCATAGAGTGAATCCTATTATCAATGACTGCTTTGATTTACAGGAAAAAGGTTAGAATTCAAAGACAGAGAGAGCTTCAGGGAAGAAAGCAGTAATGTGACCAGAGAGACCAAGGTGTAAATGACAAGGCAGCCAATTAAGAAACGTCATGGTTGGAGCAAAACTAGGTAGACGCAAGGAAGGGGTCCCCTGTGGCTCTCCTGAAGAGACCAGCCTTGACTGTATCACATGTTTGCTCCTAGACCCGAGGCCACATTTGTGCTGACTTAAACTTGTAGTCAGCATGGCTTTGTTATAACAACCTTGGTAATTAATACAGGGGTTTTCAATCCACCCTCTGTAGAGTTCTCTTACAGACCGTTTCCTGAGTTAGCGGGCGGCCTGTGAAGGTAGAGCAAAGCAGTACTTACGATCACTGTGAGCCCTCACCAGTACTCGCCACCACTATGGCCTGGAAGAAGCACTCATGACCACTATGAACCATACGGCAACACCTTGGCCTTATTACTCTTCTGGTCGCACTTGGTGAAATACAAGTTTTCATTTATGTGAATTTGTTTTAACAATAACAACAAAAAGAAAACACCACAATTATGAAAGTTCCAAGTCCTGGGAACACTCAGGACCTTGGAGCACTGATTTCTCTGAGCAATACTTCAGGCTGTCCTCTAAACACAGGGCAACCTGCAAACACTGTACTGTGTCCATTCTCCAGTACAGAACAGAAAGGTCCTGTTTATTACACTTGGGGAGCAGAATGCAAGGCAACCATGTCAGAAAGCGGAACACGCTGTTAAGTGTAAACATGTTCTCCAAAATGTGTAGTGACATTTAAATTGTTAAGACAACTAAACATTACTTAAATTGTAACCATCAAGTAAATATTTAATCTTGAACTTAGTGACAAGGAAATGTGATGTGAACCTTAAGTATCTGTCATTCACGCCATTCATGAAGAATTCAGTTTGTAACACAAGCGACACATTCAAAACTGATACTTTAGATGCTAAGAGGAGGCCAGGTGACACAAGCTCAGAAGGGACATACCACTCATGTGGACAGAATCATGCCGCCACGTTCTGTGAAGATTTCCACAGCTAAGTTCTATTTTCCCAGGTTCCCAATTCAAAAGTTAACTTTCTGTATTACCTTTGCACATATGACAGCTGTACTTTTTTATTAAATATGCCTTCTGTAAATACTTTATGTCATTAGTGAAACATAATTTTAAAAAAATCCCCTAATTCTCTTTTTTACAACTTTCTGGTTTTTAATGGGAAGAAATAAAAAAAAAATCTATATTTTTAAAGGGCTTTCAAAAGACAGGTCTGGGGTTGGGGATTTAGCTCAGGGGTAGAGCGCTTGCCTAGCAAGCGCAAGGCCCTGGGTTCAGTCCCCAGCTCTGAAAAGAGAAAAAGAAAAAAATAAAAAATAAAGATAGGTCTACATATTGTTACAGACTCTAAAATAAGGCATGTATATTTTAAAAATTTTTTAAATTTTATTTTATGTCTATGAATGTTTTGCCTGCATATAAGTATGTGCCTGGTGCCTGAAGAGGTTAGAAAAGAGTGTTGGACCCCTGGGAACTGGAGTTACATATTTTCTGAATCTTCATGCTGGTGCTGGGAACTGTACCCCAGCTCTCTGCAAGAGGAACAAATGTTCTTAACCACTGAGCAGTCTCCAGCCCCAAAGACATGGTATATTTTAAAGTAATTCCTTTTCTAGGGTCTTGATACATTCTCAAGGGCAACAGGAGTGATAAGAGAAAAGTGTGGCTTGTATAGCCAGTCAGGTCCACCTGACACACCAGGGACATTGTGTGCTGTCACTGACTGCTGCCTGCAAATGTCATGCAACTTGAATGTAGCCTGTGTGGTACTTTTCCATCACCCAGTAAGATCAGGTGAATCATGGGAAAACATTTTTGGACACTCAGGTAAGTAGCTTTCCTTCAAACTGTCAAGATCATGAAAACGAGACTGAGGAGTTCCACCTATGTGAGAGTCAAACAAATGCCAGCTAAAGGCAGTCTCCTGCACTGGAACCTGCAGCAGAGAGAATGCACCAATGCAAAGGCAAGGGTGAAGTTTGAAAACCATCTTTACTGATATTCAGTGTATTAATGGGATATAGTCACACAGAAAATATACTTTAGAATTTATGGTAAATAGAACCTCAGTCAAAGGAACCATAAACTGAGTATCTGATAATTATTTGTCAATGTTATATAAAAATTTCAATGTATGTTCTGAGCCACACTAAAAGTACATAAAACAAACTAAATTCTATTAGCTCTTGTGTCTAAGGTTCTGCATGCAAAGGATTCAACCATCTGTGAACTGACAGTATATTTAACAATATGTATTTGTACTAAGCATGTTCTTCTTAGCCTCCAAAAGGTACTACATTACTATAATATATGTTAACATTATATTAGGGTACTGTAGGCAATTAATATTTAAATTGATTAAGAGGATTGCACATGTGATATGCAAACACTGCACCTTTTTAGGGTAAGTGATTTGAGTATCTGTAGACGTGTATGCTCAGTAACGAGTATCTGTAGACGTGTATGCTCAGCGATTTGAGTGTCTATAGATGTGTATGCTCAGCGATTTGAGTGTCTATAGATGTGTATGCTCCGCGATTTGAGTGTCTGTAGACGTGTATGCTCAGCGATTTGAGTGTCTGTATGCTCAGATGAGTGTATGCTCAGCGATTTGAGTGTCTATAGATGTGTATGCTCAGCGATTTGAGTGTCTATAGATGTGTATGCTCAGCGATTTGAGTGTCTGTAGATGTGTATGCTCAGCGATTTGAGTGTCTATAGATGTGTATGCTCAGCGATTTGAGTGTCTGTAGATGTGTATGCTCAGTGATTTGAGTGTCTGTAGACGTGTATGCTCAGCTGTAGACGTGTATGCTCAGTGATTTGAGTATCTGTAGACGTGTATGCTAAGGGAACCTGGCTCCAATTATTCATGGGTTCTCAAGGAGAACTGGGACCATACTTGTGTTATAAAGAAACTACTAATCTCCAACATGTCTTCCTTCACTGAAATGCTTGAAATTCCAACGTACTCCTCACGGCTTTAAGTTTGTTTTGTTTTCTATACCATATAAAAAAAGAATATATTTTAAATATTCTACTTTTTTCTACTCCCTGTCTTATTCTAAATCCTAGTCCTTGTAGTGTGGCACTGGTAGAGCGGTGAGCACAGCAGCCTTCTAATCCCGATGCTAACTCTCTGTGCTGAAAGCTCGGTCAATGCTTTCCTCTTTCCTACATTCCACACGAAAGGTGTCTTCTTCTCTAGCAGCTGTGCTTCTGGGCTCTTATCAGTAAAACACAGGCTCACAACAACACTGCCCTTCGAAGCTATTATTTTGCTACCTATAGGAAACATTAAATTTCCTAAGTTTCCTGTCATTAGTATTTCCAGAGCTGTATCTCTCTTCTAAGGGAAAATACACACGATCAGCCACATAATCGCTTGGCACAACTCCTCATGAACTACAAGGGGAGGCGAAAGGTCTCTGTGCTGTATGAAAAGGGATCATTAGGCATCTACAAAGGAAAGGATGTGGACCGGCTGTCCAACGTCCCACCGTACACTCAATGCTTTCTTTGCCTGCCACTGCTCTCTAACTGCTCTGTAAGATCACTGGCGTTCACAGCTCCCTCTCTGGCAGTGCGGCCTTCATTTTCTCCATAATGCTCCCACACACAGACTGGCCTCAGATACTAGTCATCAGAGCTTAACCATTCCCACCTCAACTACTGAAAAGAAGTCACTTATAGTTTTACCTTCAGTAACAGGGGCCAGGAGAGTTCACCCAAATGTTTTATTGTCTGACCCTGTGCACACTCTGGTTTGCCACGCCCAGCACATTTCAGGAATTGCTACTCCATCCCCCCTGCTTTTTGAGAGCTTTCAGCTCCCTTCACCCACTGCTGCCTATTGGTCTTCTAGCCTTGACTTGACCATTTCCTGCTGTAGCTGAGTGCATCACCTGTGATCCTGACTGGACTATCTGTCTCCCAGTCCATTCTTCTTATGCATATTTTATATTTCAGAAACACACTGTCTCCTATATTTCTAGCAGCATTTCCTGAAATATAGTCCACAGAAGCTGCTACTTGTAATTCTACTTTGTTTACGTGTATGCAATTTTCCAGAAGAATCGAAAATGTTCATAATTGCAAGTATACTGACATGATTAACAGCATCCTGCTAAATAAAAATTTAATTGTTATTAATACTGTGACAGGAGTATCTGACCTTTGACACTGTGATATGACATTATCATCTTCAAAGATGAGGCTAGAGAACTGAAACTGAGTGGCACAGAGATGCCATGATCTCCTCACTGTGTTTTAATTAGGGCCTACAAGGGGGCTGCACCACACTCAGATCCTTGACTGCACATGGGCAGCAGGCCCTGGTTGAGCATGCCAAAGTGAGAGGAAATAGAGTTCTCAGACAGTTTATAGCTATTTAGAATCCTACCTCAACAATCTACGTTCAAATGCTTTGTAAACATAGCATTTCAAACACCAGGACCAAAAGCAACTCGGGGAAGAAAGGTTTTATTTGGCTTACACATCTTGAATCAGAGTCCACTGAGGGAAACCAAGGTAAGAACTCACACAGGGCAGGAAGCTGGAGGCAGGAGCTGATGCAGAGGCTGTGGAGGGCGCTGCTTGCTGGCTTGCTGTTCATACTGATCAGCCTGCTTTCTTAAGAACCCAGCACAACCAGCCCATGGGTGCCTCCACCCACAGTGGGCTGGGCCCTTCCCCATCAATCAGTAATTAAGGCAATGCCCTACAGCTGGAGCTTATGGGAGCGTTTTCCCAATGGAGGATGCCTCCTCTCAGATGACGGTAGATGACCTGAAACACTGTGCCCAGGACTCATTATTTATGCAACAGTAACGACTGCAAGGTGAATCTCGAGTGCGTGCAGCTGCCTCACACTGCACACGTCGCTTCATCACTTACAAAGCTGTATGGCTGTGAGCAGCAAAGTGGGAACTGAGAGCCGCTCCAAGTCAGAGCAGTCACGTTTCCACTGGCAAAAGTGCTGCGGTCAGCAAAGCTGGAAGGATGGGGCCATCCGAGCCCCGTGACAGCGGACGTGGAGCTCTGCCCAGCTTTGGTCTTGCTACGGAGCCAGCACTCCTCACTCCTCCGCCTCTCCTCCCTTCGAGCGCTGGATAAGCTGTGCCTGTTGTGTGAGTGAGAAGCATGCAGTTTGGTTTTTGATTTTACAGGTGGTTAAAGTTAAGAGATTGAATCACACTTGAGACTTGGGACTTTCAAACAGTGTTGAAGCTGTGAAAGACACATGGGAACTTTTGCTGCTGGACTGAACGAGTTCTGTCTTACGATATCGCTACAAGTCCATGGGGGGGCGGGGAATCTGGTAGTGTGAATGAGAATGGCCCCCACAGATGAATATATTTGAATGCTAGGTTCTAAGTGAGTGGAACTGTTTGGAAGGAGTTGGAAGTTGGCCTGTAGGAGGTGAGTCACTGGGTGGGGGAGGGGGACTTCGAGGTTTTAAAAACCAGGAACATTTCTGGTTACCTCTCTTTCTGCCTCCTACTGTGGATCAGATAGATGTAAGCTCTCAAGTGCTGCTCCAGCATCGTGCCTACCACCATGCCACACCCTTTGGAACTGTAAGTTTTTTTCATTTACTTATGAATAAAATCTCTATGACATTTTGGCAAGTGACAGCAAAATATCAAAGGCAAGAAAGATTTCAAGGTAAGTTGTCATTGATATTTAAAATGTTGAAAGAATCAAATGTTCCCATTTATAGATTACAAACACAAAATCCCATGGGAATCCTGTGAGAGCAGCAGTCACCAGGAAGAGAGACCACGCCAAGGAGAGCAGGATCAGTGACTGAAAACAGGCTTCCACTGTGGACAGTCGTCACTCCACTACCTGAAACACTGCACCGGGAAGACAAGCCAACCGTTCTGACTGCAGGCTACAGACCTCCCCATCCTGTGTGTCCTTCCAATCTTGTCCCCAGCAGGTCTCTGCAGCCTTACTCTGCTTAGCTGCCCTCCTCCTCCTCCTCTTCCTCTTCTTCTTCCCCCCTCCTCCTCTTCCTCCTCAACACAAAGGTCCGTTGTGCACCTCACACATATTCTGTACATGTACCATGTGCTCCCTGGCTCTGTCGAAGTTAAAGAACATTCACTCTCAAGGTAAATGCCATCTTCTCACAGACGTGTCTGTGGCCCTGAAACACGGCATCGGCCATCAGCGGCTCTCCAAGCAGCACTTTCAGATTTTAGT
This sequence comes from Rattus rattus, assembly GCF_011064425.1. NCBI lineage: Eukaryota > Metazoa > Chordata > Mammalia > Rodentia > Muridae > Rattus > Rattus rattus. Next base: position 174,152,613 of record NC_046157.1, on the reverse strand, counting down.
TTTAAGTAAAATTTAAGTAATAAATGTGTGATTGTTAAAATATGTCTGTTCACTGTTTGAAATAACTGGCTTACATCTGAGAACAATAGATTTATAAAGGGTGAAAAGTCTTTTTAAAAGGAGTGCATTACTGAACATCAAAGTCATTTAAATAAAGGATGATACAAGAATTTCAAATAAAAAACTATCACTGTATTTCTTGGGGTTGTCTTTAATTAAAACTGACTGGTTTTGATTAAATACCATGATGTGAACATAGAATATTATAAAAGGATAATAAACTCCACTGTATTGTATCCTCACTTTCTATTTATAAAGAGAAATAATGATTTTTGACAGAAGTAAATAATTTCAATGATTATTTAAACTACTGTCATGTGTATTGTCTACACAGATTTCTTTCTTTTTTTTTTTTTAAAAAGCACATTTGGAGATGTAAGAAAAGCTTCACAAAGCTACATACTAGGGAGTTTATCCTATCACAGATGGTGAAAGAACACTGCAGGTACTAACTGTAGGACATGGGGAGTTCTTCCCTAATTTATAAGTCAACAGAAAAATAAAAATCCATGCACTTGTGCATAGCAAATAGCACGTTAAAGACAAAGTCACTTAGAAGACTTCACCAACAATCTGGAAAGCACAACGCATGCAGAGGAGAGGCAAGCATCAGCAGTGAGGCAGCCAGCCCTGGATACTGGAGCATCAGCCGTGGGGTAGGGTAGGGACCCAAACAGTCAAGGGATGAGGTACAAAAGGAATGGGGTTCAGAAGCCAAACTTTGAAGATCAGAGTGAGGCTGTACATTGGTTTGAGCAGTCTGTGATGTTTACATGGGCTGAATCTGACACGTGGCCTATCTCCTGCCCTTTTGTGTAGAAGGCTTTTTGGTCAGGTTTCTTCTGGCCAAGGTACCTTCCACATCTGCCACCATCAACGTTCAATAACTTTCTGTGAAGATGACAGAAAGACCAACAGAGCTCCTTGTTCTAAGAACATTTCAATAATACCCAACTGAAAGAACACTGCTATTTCTGAGTTCAGCCTCTGACCTCGATAAATATTAATATAGAAGGTGCATGTCTCTGACAAACTGAGATGGTTACAATTTTCTAGGATGTAAGTTCTGAATACAGACACTATCTTACAGGACTGCAAACAGAGGGCGAAGGGGACGCTCCCTGCTTACCAGCCCACCAGCCCAAGGCCTCAGAAGTGCTAAGAATACACCAGCAAAAGCACCGGATCTAGCTGATGCTTCGCACAGGCAGGACTGTTAGGAGCTATGAGACCTACATTCCCCTGGTCACACCAGGTGAGGCTAGTCATGCTTCATGAGCAGGCTAACACATAGGGACCAGGACATTCACATCATTTCAATGTCACTGCCAGGTGGCCACTTCTGTTGACAGGTAAAGCAGCTAACCCCAAGAGGACCCATCAAGAAAGGAAATGGTCTCCACAGGAGGCCTCCCACCTCTGAGTGCTCACTGCACTTGCCAGTCCCCTCCCCAGCTTGGACAAACTTTCCTATCAGTGCATGCTATTATCTTGGAGGGCCATTATCCCACACTCTTGGATAGGGCTGGACCTAGATGAACAGACAGCTTTCTCTATTCACACGTGTTTGAATTTTTAATTTTAAATACAAATTACAATATTAAAAACTGTAAGGACAAGCAGTATTCTGATACCTTAGGCTAATACTGACAAAAGACCTTTTTCTGGTGTTCACATAACAGCACCTAAGCACCTGCAATATTTCAGTGACAGCAAAAATCCAAGAGCATACATGCATACATAACACACACACAGACATACAGACATATACACACATACGTAATATGTATGAATGTAGTGTGCATTAGAAACCCCTTCTGTCAACTGAGTTTAGAGATTCTAATTTTACCAGCTCCCCAAAGCCTCAGTAACCGTTTCGTACAATTCTAGTAACAGAAATTCCCAGACTGATATGTGCTGCATAGATTACTTGGGGAAAATGGCAAAATAAACCATTTTAATATGAACAGCTATTTTCACCAAGACTTATTAGTTCTGTTTTCAAAGGATTGGCAATAATAAAGCAATTTTCCTTATCATTGAAAATACTATTTTAAACTTTCTCTCTGACAAGTCTCGGACTTTTGCAAGTATGATCACGGACACATAAAAACGACAAAAGTCATCAGAGGACTGAGGAACGCTTATTTGTGTGGAAGGACGCACACGCAGTCATAACTCCTACACTGTCCTTTATCAAGGACCTTCAAGTTCCATTAAGGAGGCATTTAGCAAACAGGCGCTCAGAGCAAGAGCAGACAGAGCACATCATGCTGCTCACTGCGCGTGCGCCAGGGCCCCGCCCCGCCCCCCGCAGGGCCCTTCTTGCTCACAAGCACACCGTGGAGACAGCACTCGCAGGTGCAATGCAGACGCACACGACCCAGAAGGCCCTGCTTCAGGCCCTCCAGAGCTCAGTGCTCACAGCGACACCCAGCACTGGCTTCTGGACCCTTCCCAGACCTGCAGTGCTTTTCTTCTGGATGATGTCTGTGACATTAACTCAACCTCTGGAGAGTGACACCTACTAACGGGCAGTGCATGGCCACTTGGTTCTTGGTGGAATCAAGAACAAGGCAGAGGTGGGGGGTGCCAGCAGGTTACTGACGATGAGTGGTACGTGGTACGTTAGGGCTGCTGTCTCTCAAAGCTGGCCACTTTCAACTACTGCAGTCATGGTCGTGTTAGGCTGCTTAGCAGCAAATGGAGCTGCAAAGAGATACAAGCTAAACGATGCCATCTTTCTGAAGTTGATTTGCAAACATCTCATGTTCTACCGAAAGTGTCAACTGTGACATTAATAATGGCAAGTGTGCACACTCCTACTCGAATTATAAAATTCAGGCAAATATGTAATTTACAAAATCAGCTAACAAAAGAATTGTTTAGTCTCTCAAATTGAAGTCCTCAGTGTCCCAGTTTATAATTCTATAAATTTAGATCATATTAAAGTTGTTCTACCATATACAAAAAACTTAAGTTCTGTAGAATTGGGGTTTTTGTTTATTTGTAATATTTTCAACTTCAAACAGATATGGCAGCTCGTACTTGTAATCCTAGCACCCTCAAGGCAGAGACAGGCATGTGCCAGTATGAGGCCAGCCTATTCTAGAAGGTAAGCTTTTGGCTTGTTAGGGCTACAAGGGAGAAACCCTACCTCAGCACAGCTACGGAAGTGCACGGCAGTGGCGGCTCATGCTCTTGGGAGGCAGAGGCAGGCAGATTTCTGTGAGTTCAAGACCATACTAGTTTACAGAGTGAGGCAAGTTCCAGGACAGCCAGGGTTGCATGTGTCAAAACCAAAAAGCAAAAACAAACAAAAAATTAAACCAGCTATACCAAGTACCATTTTGTATAAACATTACTTTGAGAATTACTTTCCTGTCCTTTTTCTTGACTTCAACACTGACTACGGTGGAGTGATATAGGAAAGATGACAATTCGTATTTTAAGGCTCTCTTTTAGTGAGCCAGGAACCACAGTTTGCCAGACGTGTTTGCCATTTCTCTGGGAAGAATCAAATGGTAAGCAGGACCCAGCGCTCAAACGAAGGAACTCTATTACCATGTGACCTGCAGCTGCCAATGCTGTGACTGTACAGGTAAACTTCAGCGCTGTGAGGCCACATGACTGACACCAAGACTGGTAAAGTCAAATGAAAACATTAGCTGTCAAAACGAAGAAGAGTAAATGCTTACTTTTTAATACAATTACTCTTTTGGCAAAAACATAATGAAACCTGACTTCAGGAATTAGAGTAGAATTATTAAAAAAAAACAATTCTGGTAACTGAAAGATTTTTCCTGGATGCTCTGGTGGATATTAATAACCGTGTCTGAATGCCTAACCCCAAATATTCAGACAGTATAGACCGTATAAACTTGATTTTCTCTTTTAAATCATACTATTAAGGTGAGATATATTTTCACAATGTCTAAAACCCACATAAACCCTGCAATAATCCTAAGAGTTTCAAAGATGTAACTCATTTTTAAGTTCACTTACCTTTGTCGGTTTGTCAAAGGCCATGTACCTATGTGTGATCTGAGAACCAGCATGAAATCCCTTCTATGGAGACATGAGCTCGAAAGAAGGGATACTCGCCAGATTCTAGTGAGAACAGAGTGGAGACTGCCAGCCTTCGAGCCCTTCTGTCACTGTGGGTGGTGGTTCCCTGTGTGCAGGCTACTGCCCACTGTGGCATCTAAGCTAACCACAGACTCAAGACAGTAACAGTGGCCTGGACTCTAAGCACTCCCTAAGTCTGTCTTCTGTCAAAAACAAAACCCCTGTCTCCATTTGCAGAATCAGGGTTCTTAAGTTGTCCTGCTCTGGTGATGACGTCCCACTGCCTAGAACTTCCTTTTGGTTTTATTTAGCCAACGGTCAGGAAGCCAGAGGGTAAAGAATTCCTAGCTCGAGGGATGATGGGAAGCAAGACATCTTCTGCTCAGAGTATTCACGCTGCACTGGAATCCTTAAATACTTCCTCTCTCAAACATCAGTTTGGTACAAAATATATTTTGGGTTTATGATTCCAGAGAGCTTACTTATCTGACGAGGGCAGGAGAATTTTAAATCTTTGCCGATTACACAATAAATGGCAATGTCAGGCAAAACGCTGACAGCTGCAAAATATTTGGCAAACGTATTAAATATATTACTGTCCTAATCATATAAGAACAAACACTACCTGTCTCTTCATTGTGGATTTTTATTTTAAAAAAAGGGACACAACGATATTATTTTGAACTAGTTTGAATACATTATAAGAAGTTTAAAATATGCAAACAAGAAGGTGACAATTATGTTTCCTATGGTCAGGAGCAGAAATGTGCTCCTCCTCACTCCTTCTTTAAAAGGGGAACAAGAATACCCTTGGCAGGGAATAGAGAGGCAAAGATTAAAACAGAGACAGAAGGAACACCCATTCAGAGCCTGCCCCACATGTGGCCCATGCATATACAGCCACCCAATTAGACAAGATGGATGAATCAAAGAAGTGCAGGCCGACAGGAGCCGGATGTAGATTGCTCCTGAGAGACACAGCCAGAATACAGCAAACACAGAGGCAAATGCCAGCAGCAAACCACTGAACTGAGAACGGGATCCCGATTGAAGGAATCAGAGAAAGAACTGGAAGAGCTTGAAGGGGCTCGAGACCCCATATGAACAACAATGCCAAGCAACCAGAGCTTCCAGGGACTAAGCCACTACCTAAAGACTATACATGGACTGACCCTGGACTCCAACCTCATAGGTAGCAATGAATATCCTAGTAAGAGCACCAGTGGAAGGGGAAGCCCTGGGTCCTGCTAAGACTGAACCCCAGTGAACTGATTGTTGGGGGAGGGCGGCAATGGGGGGGAGGGTGGAAAGGGAACACCCATAAAGAAGGGAGGGGGGAGGGATTAGGGGATGTTTGCCCGGAAACCGAAAGGGAATAACATTCAAATGTAAATAAGAAATACTCAAGTTAATAAAAAAAAAAAAAAAAAAAAAAATGTGCTCCTCGGCCCCTGTGTCTGGTCCGGGCTCCATTCTGGTACCAGTGGGAGGTAGTGGAAGGCTTGACAGGTGAAGCAGCCTGTCCAGTGAGGGAGGTCAGCAGACTAGGGCAGAGCTTGGAAAGGACACCAGGAGCCCTGCCTCTCTTCCTTTATTCCTAACCAGGACAAATGCCTGCTCCACACTGGTTTCCTGTCAGGATGTGCCTCCACAGGATGTGCCAAAAGGAACAGAAGAGGTCATCCATGTGCCCGGTTGTGTCGGCTCTTTCCTCTGTGCAATCAAGTTCTGCTCCTATCTGGTCCTTTGCTGTTGTGAACAGGGAGGTTAGCATTGGGAAGTGAGGGACTCCTTTACTTTGTGATACGCTGTGAGGAAGACTACTGGGCCATATGCAGTCCTCTGTAATTTCTTTGGGAACCTCCCCAGGGTTAACATAATGACTTATAGATACCTCCAGGAACAAAGCTACTGAGTCTTTAGAGTTCTGCAGACATCAGGGATCCTTTGAGGCTATCTATGCTAACCTGTGACTTAAAGTAGTTTTGATAAAGGATGGTTAATATCGTAAGCATCTTTTTATATACTTGTTAGCTATTTTATATACTTTTATATACTTGTTAGCTATATTTATAAAATAAATATCTATTTTGCCCTCTTTGATTAAAATTGTTTTTCCTCTATTGAATTGTATGAATTCTTTATAAACCATTTTATATCTTAGAAATACTACCAAAAGCACGATCCATAAAAGACATAAATTAAATTTCATCAAAATTAAACACATCAGTTCTCCCAAAAACACAGAAGAAAATAATAGGGCTGGGAACTGTGAGAGAAAAAGAATAGATATCCACATAAAGTGCGAAAGAATCAAAAAGCAAGTGATCCAATTTAAAAAAAGTACTCAGTGATTATAAAGACACCAAAGAAGTTCTAAAACTTTCCCACCTGAACACACATACAAGACACTCTGCACTTTTATGCAGCCAAAAAAGGAAGTTAAAACCATAAAAAAGCCAGGTGTGGCAGTGACCACCGTTAAGGACAGAGGCAAGCTGACCTAAGAATTCAAGGATAGCCTGGTCTCCATAGTTGAGACCCGGTCCAAACAAACAAAACACATAACAAAGTACTTCTCTATAAATATTAGTATAGGCTTAAGAAAAGAAAGCAGGCATTGGGGGAGGGTACAGAACTCTCATAACACGTTGAATAAAATATAAAATACTATGGCCACTCTACAAAACAATTTGGTAATTTCTCAAAATTTACACATAAATATCCTATGATCCATCCATTTTACTGTGCATTCCAGGAAAAAGAAAAGTGCATTATAATACGAAAGCATGTGCATGAATGTTAAAGGAAATTAATTTATAATTAGCCTTAAGAGGAAACAACCTACAAGTCTATCAAAAGCAAACTTAGATAAATTATGGCACAGTCACCAAATGAGATTCTACCCAGCCAGAAAGAGGAACGGACTCTGAGATCTTTAAGGCGTGGATTACAGGGAAGCAGAAAAGGAAAGGAGCAGAAGCACCGGGTGGCTATACAAGGGACAGAGACAGTATCACACGCTTATTCCTCACATGCAGAATTTACAATTGGCTACACACACGTACACACATGCACACATGAGTACACACACACGGATGCAGAAGAAAACCTATTTGAGGAGAATGCCGGGATCAGTGAAGGTGGGAAAGGCTGGGGAATCCCAGGAGAGTGCGGACAACAGGTAAGGTACTGGACTTGGATGGCAATGCCCCATGAAAACCCATCACTTTGTACACTAGATAAAATAAAATAGGAAAGTTGACTAACCTCATTCAATTACACTAAGCACAAGACCTCCGTGCACACACTGGTCTAAGGAATGTTAGCTGACAGGACGGTGGCGAGTGGATCAGTGGATGACTGGGATGGTGCAGAGAGGTCAGAGAACTCCAGAGAGGGTGAGAGGGTGAGGGAGACAGACACACGTGTTTATGGCCTTTCTGTGGGAAAGGTCTCAAAGGATTATATAAATGTTAATTAGTACATACTTTATACATGCTCTTTATTGTATATCAAATACATTCCATTAAGCCAGTTTTTCAAAATGAAGGTAAAAGAAAAACGTGGTCATTAGAAGGGAAGATGTTATCAAAAGTTGAAGTGAGCTTCATTCTTTAAATTAAAAGGCTGATAAATTTTATGGCCATGGATAAAATAGTCTTTGGATTAAATTTAAAATTTTAGAAAACATGCTTTTGGTACCATGAGCCTGGGAGTGTCCCCATTACTTTTCTAATTAGATTGTTTGTGACACTGATGAATGTGCTCTTTGGACACTGTATAATAAACTATGTCACTGCAGAAAGATCTGTATTCTAATGACCTGATGTTTTCCAATTATCATGCTACAGAACATGCGTGAGCAAAAGATACATTTTAATTGCATATCAATAAATGGACATAATGTAGTGTTGCATGAAAAGCTCCTTAACAGGGTTTTGGAATCTGTGATGGAGCTAGTCTTTATGAAAATCTACTGTGTTGGGCAGGACTGAAAGATGTTGTCCTACACTTGCCTTAACCTAACACCTGAGTACGATGTCAATCATCAGATGGCCTCTCAGAAACACGCTCAGTCACATGACAGGGCTGATGTGTGATAGGGATATGATCTAAGGGGAACTGATCTCACATCAGTTCTCCAGCTGAGAAGCAATGTGTGGATTGGAGAAATGCAATGTCCTTGAAGTATTTGGCATGCCAGCTGTGTGCACGGAAGACGCAGAGCCTGTAAGAAGGAGCCGAGGCACAGCTGGCAAACCACACGGAACTGAGAGCCTCCAGCAGTGCAGACAACAGACCCTGCCCATACCTGAGCCGTCCTGAGTAGATCAGCCACACAAGGATCCAGATAAGGGCGTGGCCTGACATTTAGACACTGGTGTGAGGAAACCCAGCGAAGATTCACCTTCTAATGGACACTAACTACAGCGAGGTAAGACGTGAGCTCCTTTAAGCTCCTAGCTACTCAGGTTTGTTAGGCTTCACACGTATCACATCAGAGTGGGCATCAAGGTGAATGGATCACACTGTTGAGTTTTCAATCACATCTCCAAGTAAGTGCACACACACATCAGGTGGAATGTGCTTGAGGAATGTTTGCAAAACAGAGAAAGGAGAAAGGAAACAGATAACAAGGGAAGAAAGCAAACTAAACATCCAGATCAGATAAACCACGCGAGTTTTACAAGGGGGTGCTTTACAGTCAAGGCCAGGCACAGTGAGCAGTGAGTGGTTAGGAGACGGTAACATCACAGGTTACATTAACAGAGGGCTACATTATGAGCCAGCGCTGTGGCATGGGAAGACAGTGAGGCTGTTGACCAGAAGGTGGTCCCCTTCACTATGTGTGAAAACAGCAGAGTTCGCTTGCCCCTGCACTGCTGAACACCTGCCTGGCTACTGAACACACCTGTCTCTGGCTTTTCTCAGCTTACACCTGCCTGGCTACTGTACACACCCGTCTCTGGCTTTTCTCAGCTTACACCTGCCTGGCTACTGAACACACCTGTCTCTGGCTTTTCTCAGCTTACTCTTGCATCTAAACTTTTACCCATGGCAATGCATCACTTCCTCCAGTCCAGCCCACCTGCCAAAGCTAAGCACTTTGGCATCACCTCATACTACCCTAGACCTCCGGTCTGCACTGACATAGATGTCAGTGTGTGTGTAAGTTTAGACACCCTAGTCTATATGATTAAATATAAATGTTCTTTAAGTTACATGGAGTAAAATATAGACAGAACATATAGTTATGTGCAATTCTATCGTTCCTAAGTTGTTAGACTATGCTCTTCTGTGCACAGATCATGCAAAAAATACAACACACCTAATAGAGACAATGGCATTCTGATGAAGTTAGAGATAGTCTATGTGTGGTGCAGTTATGTTAATACCGAGAGGACTTCAGTAGCAAGCAAACTAGTGTGATTAAACAGGAGGCTAAGCCTAAACAGGAGAAGCATTTCATAGGCCATTGAGAAAGGACGTACGGCATTGTTTACTCCAAGTGCTTTAATCAGTCACATACTTTTCCTATTCCTTTAAATGTCTTCTTTTAAAAGAAGTGAAACACACACTGAAAGGGAAAGTGATACCCTGTTTGGTTATGAAGCAGTGCAAACTGTCAAGGTCAAAGTTCAGCTCATTTGCCAACAACAGGAAGACAGAACACCAGAAAACAAACACCCCTGCCAGTCTGTGGTTGTCCACGCTTGTTGCTACAAGTCAAAGACGTGCAGACATGAAGCTTCCCTGGTAGCTCACTCACGTATCAGCCACCTGAGAGAGAAGCACTAACTCCTACGTGACCGCAGAGTACTGGGAGATTTTTAACCACAGAAGAGTATGGCAATGACATAGCAGTGACATAAAGGATCAAGTACCAGGTGGCACCAGCAGTGATGACAAGTCACACTGACGCTCAGTTTTTCTAAGCAGCTTTCCACACATAAACTTTATATATAACCGAACTCCATGTGTAACTACTCTCTAGTAAATCTGTCTCAAAAATGTTGGCTGACATTTTCTAGAAACTAGAAACATGTTATGGCCTATAAAAATATTGAGTATATAGGCAGGCTTTGTTATCAGAAAAATGTTATGCAAGACTCCTTGGAAACTTTACAAGGAAATATCAAAGAGACTGAATGTAAAAAGGCAATAAAACATGACATTAAAATGTCATCAAATAGATCTCTCAAATGGCATTACCTGGGACCAGTTCCATAATGATGTAGACAGGCTGTCTTTGTGTGCACACGCCTATAAGTTTGACAATATTGGGGTGATCATATTGCTTGAGAATTCTAGATAAGAAAAAAGTATATAAGTTTATCAGTTGAACAGAACAAAGTTTTAATTTATGATAATGAATAATGTATGCAATTAGAATGTACTTTAATTTCACGACTCAATTTTAAAGTATCAGTGTTTTCAGATCTGTTAAGTGGGATGCATATTGACAAGTACTGACGGACACGGGTGGAGCGTCACCAGTGCGAATGAGCTGAGCACCCTGAGATGCTGATGGAAAACTGGTACCCACTGCCTGTCAGGCTCAGGAGGAAGGACACATGGAGCTCACTTCAGAACATCTAGTGTCAGTCAGCCCCAAGTCACCCCACACTGGGAGATCCTACAGACATCGCTTTACTCCATGACTGGTTTCAGATGGCAGAAACATTTTTTAAAGGGCTAATAAAAGGATCAAATAAACAGTTTCAACATAGGCTAAAGCTGACTCAGTGTGGAGTATTTCAGTAGAGGTTATAAAGTAAGAAACAAGTGTTAGTGGGACTTCAAGCATGGGTTAAAATGGAACAAGTCCCTTAGATCCCTTTTACCCTGATATTATAAATCCACTGCCATGGAAAAATTGCTGCATTCTTTCCTATGAGGATGAAAGAAAAAAACTAGAGGAAAACTACATACAAATAAAGAACTCAACTCAAAGACAAGCACTCTAGATTAAAAATATATTGTTATTTGTAAATGAAAATAAACTAGGAAAAATCTAGAAACAAAGAAAATACTGTCAACAACTTAGTAAAATTTCTAGTAAAAATTGAAATTCAAGTTTCAAGGATATTTGACTTTAATATAAAATGTCCTGTGCGAGGCTGGAAGGTGGTAATAACACTGCGTAGAACGGCTAGCTATATGACACAACCATGTCTCTGAAGGAACACTCAAAAGCTTGGGTGGACAGAACTTACACTTCTAAATCAAACTCCATGATTTCAGGTTAAAGAAATAAGACAATCTTAAGTTTAAAAGTAAGAATAATGTCTGAAGCAATGTTAAACAGCTTTCACCCTAAGACTCCGTGGAGCTGTCCAGCAGCAGGACTGAGAACTCAGTTAAAAAGCACACCTGTCAGCAAACGGAGTTCAGTACTGTGCACGGGAAGACTGCCCTTCGCTCCTCGGACAGCATTCAAGTTCTTAATACTAAACCCGAGTCTATGCCACAGATGCTTTAGGTCATCACTGGTGATGTCGCTAAAAGATTCATGCCCCGAACTCAGATGCTCTCACTGCCGCTGTCCCTGTCCTCCCCACCCCGCCAAGACTTCATTCACCTCCCACCCACATTCCTATGTAGCATATGCTGTTCAAATATATTTTCACTTTTAAATATGTAATTGGTATACCTGATTTTATAAATAGCAGACATGTTTTAATGATCTGCAGTACAGGGATAGTGGAGACGGACATTCAGTTTTAGTTGAGAATGCAAGGTAAGGAGAGAAAGGGCATGCAGCACTTCTGAACAATGCCAGACACAGAGAAAGAAATCTGAGACTCTCAGAAAGGAATCCGAGTTATAGACAGTAAGAGGACAAGCTATGGAAATACAGCAAAAGGTGGATACCAGGTCTGTTATTTAATAATGTTCCAGATATAACTATAGCACTGCATAAACATATATGTGCGAGGAAATGAACGAGCAGCAGAGTTTTAAGGACATAGAGAACAGTTCCACTGTTGATACTCCATTGCTGCTTACCTGGTCTCCAGGCTAGCTCAAACAAGAAACTTCCCCCAACATAAAAGTGCCTACTGGAAAGGCTCTAAAGGGCTGACTTCTGCTTTAGCAATCCCGGCTTAGGGGATGTCTTGAAACTTACCTCAATGGATTTAATACAGCAAAGTGACAAATATAATGAATTATGAGTACACATTTTACATAATTTTAAAGAACTCACTTGGCTTCCTGTAAAAACTTTATTTTTAGTTCCTGAGGCAGGTCTTCCTTGCACGTTTTAACAGCAACGGGGGTTTTATCCTTTAGTGTGCCCTTGTACACCTCACCAAAATTCCCCTGAAAATAAAAGCACAATCATTGTCTGCCATGTCTGACAGCACATAGAGCTTTGCTAAAATAAAAAAAGCAAAAAATAAAGCATTTTGAGTTGACCAAAGTACTGTGCTGCTTATTACAAATTTGGGGTTGTACTCTCTCCCCCATGGCACCTCCACATTGATCTTTGCTAGAGAAAACTTTGGTTATTCTAATGCTTGGCCTCAATGAAAGGAGAATGCTACATCAGCCCTGCCTTGAGTGCATAGGTCTCTCCCACCGACTCCTTTTTATGCTCCAAGCACTATACTTTATTAAAGATTACTGTGATTAAAAGTAAAGCAAAGACTGTGAGGGAAATGTTGGCATTGATTTTACCAACTATGTCTGCTGTAGAATCAGGCCGTCTATGTCTGAGAGTTCCCCAGGGTGGAAGGGGGCTTACTCAAGCGTCTTCTCTACCAGAGGTGAGCCAATATTCTCCACACAGTATTTATCACACGCACAGACACTGCTCACTTTCCTCTACAGTTAGCATCTACTTTGATATATCCTCCATTCGATGCATTTAGGAAGAGAAGAAATCCACACTACAGATCAATATGACTCACACCGTCTCGAAGAGCTCGTTCTTGAGTATTCCCTCAGGTTCTTTTTTTTTTTTGGTTCTTTTTTTCGGAGCTGGGGACCGAACCCAGGGCCTTGAGCTTCCTAGGTAAGCGCTCTACCACTGAGCTAAATCCCCAGCCCCTATTCCCTCAGGTTCTTATTACTGGCTTTCAACTGAAACTCCGTTCTTATAATCCCCAGCTTCAAGACTTTGGTGTCGGGTTGCTTCCACCCTCCCTCTTCATGGCTGTCACCTACTGGAAATACTTCCCTTGTTCCCTCTTGGTTTTTGCGCAAGTGTCACTATGACTCTACCAATTCTATGCAAACATGGCTAAAGACCTTCACATTGCTGACTGAATTAACTAAATTCATGAACAAAAACATCTTCAGGGGCCTTGCTGTGGCTGGGCCACTTTTTTCTAGATCATGTGCACTCCCGGAGTTTTGGATAACTGGTTTGCTCTCTACTCTTTGCAACATTCCCATCACCCTTAGCTGATGATGTTACTTCCTACTTCTCTGAAACAAAAATAAAATAAGCCCCCAAGTCATCTGCACGGAGTTACTGTGACTCCCAGTCACACATCTGCCTACCATCTTCCCTCCTGAGTCATGATGGAGACACCGTGTGTACTAATGTTTCTCTGCCATCAGCAAGCATCTCCGGCTCTCCTTTGCTGTAGCAGTTCATGCACTCTCAAGTCCTGAAGCCTCCCATCGTCCACTACAGACTAACGAGCCATCCGTTTTCCTGACGCAGGAGAAGTGTTTTGAAGTAGCCACCTGTTATTGGCTCCTTTTGCCACAGATCATCCGCGTTATAATCCTACACCATCCTGATTGGGCTGTAACAAATTGTTGAGCCTTCTTAGCACTGGCGTCTTGCAAACCCAGTGCTGACTCCCTGCCAGCACCTGACCCCAGGCAGCATCTCCCTCCCTGCTTTAGCTTCTCCTATTATCTTCTAGGACATAGTGACAGTTGCTGGATTTCTCCCTTCCTAATTGGTTACTTTTTCAACGTCCTTTGATGACAGCTTTTCCTTCCCCTAGGCTTTGGCACTGGAATAACCAGGGCTCAGTTCTGAACCCTGTTCTTTAACTTGGCCCACCCCCAACCACACTGATTATATTGTGGAACATTGGCTTGTTTAACTGTGGCACTTGATATTCAACTGGCTTTAACGATGCAAAAATCTAATAGATAAACTTGATGTATCACACACCTTTATTCTTGTTCCCAGAAACCTGCTACACAGAGCTGACTTCTGTATTTTTCTCAATCCCCACACCATCCATAAACACAACTGGTTCAACTTCAGATGATATCTAAATTCACCACCTCTCAGCTGCAGCCCCAGATCAGTTTTCACCCACCCAACTGCACTTGTCTTCTAAGCTTTCAACCCACAATGCTGAGGGCCATTTTCCCAAAGTGTACCTATTCTGCTCTACTGAAACCCCTCTGCTCAACTTCCCCTTAATAATAAAACTTAAGGTAATTTAATACCCAGTCAGGCCCCATAGGATCCGCATCCTCACCTTGCTGACTCCTCCTATAGGATCAGCATCCTCATTGCGTGCTGACTCGTCCTATAGGATCAGTATCCTCACCTTGCTGACTCCTCCTCCTATAGGATGAGCATCCTCACTGCCTTGCTGACCCCCTCCTATAGGATCAGCATCCTCACTGCCTTGCTGACCCCCTCCTATAGGATCAGCATCCTCACTGCCTTGCTGACCCCCTCCTATAGGATCAGCATCCTCACTGCCTTGCTGACTCCTCCTATAGGATCCGCATCCTCACCTTGCTGACTCCTCCTATAGGATCAGCATCCTCACTGCCTTGCTGACTCCTCCTATAGGATCAGCATCCTCACCACCTTGCTGACTCCTCCTGACTCCTCCTATATAGGATCAGCACCCTCACCTTGCTGACTCCTCCTATAGGATCAGCATCCTCACCTTGCTGCTCCCTCCTCCTATAGGATCAGCATCCTCACCTTGCTGACTCCTCCTATAGGATCAGCACCCTCACCTTGCTGACTCCTCCTATAGGATCAGCACCCTCACCTTGCTGACTCCTCCTATAGGATCAGCACCCTCACCTTGCTGACTCCTCCTATAGGATCAGCACCCTCACCTTGCTGACTCCTCCTATAGGATCAGCATCCTCACCTTGCTGATTCCTCCTCCTATAGGATCAGCATCCTCACTGCCTTGCTGACTTCCTCCTCCTATAGGATCAGCAGCATCCTCACCTTGCTGACTCCTCCCTATAGGATCAGCATCCTCACCTTGCTGACTCCTCCTATAGGATCAGCATCCTCACCTTGCTGACTCCTCCTATAGGATCAGCATCCTCACCGCCTTGCTGCTTCCTCCTCCTATAGGATCAGCATCCTCACTGCCTTGCTGACTTCCTCCTCCTATAGGATCAGCATCCTCACCTTGCTGACTCCTCCTATAGGATCAGCACCCTCACCTTGCTGACTCCTCCTATAGGATCAGCACCCTCACCTTGCTGACTCCTCCTATAGGATCAGCATCCTCACCTTGCTGATTCCTCCTCCTATAGGATCAGCATCCTCACTGCCTTGCTGACTTCCTCCTCCTCTAGGATCAGCATTCTCACCTTGCTGATTCCTCCTCCTATAGGATCAGCATCCTCACCTTGCTGACTCCTCCTATAGGATCAGCATCCTCACCTTGCTGACTCCTTCTCCTATAGGATCAGCATCCTCACCTTGCTGACTCCTCCTATAGGATCAGCATCCTCACCGCCTTGCTCACACTCGGTTTCTCTAGCTTCCTTACTTGTTTGGTCATGACTGTCTTTTGCTAGGGAGGTGAGTTCTGCAGTGTCACCCTCACTGTCAGTGGTCCTCATGGCTCACTGGTGTTTCTGGCAAGATTTTTTCAAAAGTAAGCATTTGAATAAGATCGGCCTGTACTTCCTTTTAAGAACTGCAACAGTGACTGACAAGCAGGCCACGACTCAACCCTTTCCTTGGGACTCAGTGCTCTCTAGCATTACCTGTCTCCCCTTTGCTTAGTTAGTTGCAGCATTGTTCTCACACACACACACACACACACACACACACACACACACACACACACACAGAGACACACACAGACATGCACACACACGCATCACACAGACACACACACGCACGCACACACACACAAACACACACACATACACACCGACACACACACACACGCACACACACACACACACACACACACACACGCACAGACACAGACACACAGACACAGACACACACACACACACACACACACACACACACACACACACACACACACACAGCATCCAGGCGAGTATGTGACGTATCATAGGCGCTTAGTGAATGCTGGATGACTTAATGCAATTGTAGAGTAACTGTGGATTAAGGCTATGCTACTGAATAAAGAAGTTAGCTTCTGCCATTACTTAACAATTACTACAAAAAAAGTCTGGCTCTCTTAACTATTCATGTAATTGCAGTTTATAATAAATATTCAAAAAATAAAACACAAATGACAAATTATGTTCTAGTGTTGTAAAATACTAAAGTTATGCTAAAAAACATCTCTTTGGAAGTATTATTTAAACTTACTGAGACTTTCATGCCTAGTCCTTCAAAAGTAATTGCTCTATGAAATACTCTTAGTAATTCTCACAGAATAGTCATATTTAAAGTAAACGTCAAAAATTGCTAGAAACACACACACACACACACACACACACACACACACACACACACACCCAAGTTATGCCATGTATGCACTTGGGAAGCTGGGGCATAAGGAACTCTGAGTTTGAGGGCACCCTAGTTAGACAGCAAGTTCCAGGACAACCAGGGCTACACAGGAGATCTGCCTCAAATCAAACAAATACAAAATTAGAACACTTTCTCTAACTAAAAATATTTCTGTTTAGTACTATTCTTGGAAATATAGTCTATTTCAGTGTTTTATATTTGAAATTTATCACTGAATTGCATTTTCAAGAAAATTGGCTTCTCTGTAGTGACTGTTCACTGAACTGCTGCTATTGGGCTGCCCCGAGAAACACTGTGATAATACTTAGGGCCTCAGAGCTTACGCCTCTTTTAGCTCGTGCTCTTTAGAATTAACTTACTAAAAATATATTAGCAAATAAAACCTGGTCTGCAATAGCAACTAGATATTTCCACTTGGAAAAGGCTAAAAGTCCTGAAAGGGGAGGGCTTAACCAAAGACTTCCTTTTTAAGTTTACTAAAATAAACTCCATGATTTTTGAAAATTAGAAAAAATGGTCAAATTCACTTTTGAATAAAAATGAATCACCATTTATCACTTAAAATGTTGGAACTCAGTTATGTCTAGCATTGATCCCTCATAAATTATATAAAAGCTCTCCCATAACAATAGCTGAATTTTCCACTTTTTGCAGTAAGTACCCCATGAACCAAAATTCAACTCAAATTTCATACAGAAGCACCCACAATTAAGTCCCTGACAAACTAATATTTATTTGCTGTAAGTTGAATGAAGATGGCTGGCAGATGTGGGAGGAGTCTGTGACTAATTATCAAACGCCCATCTTTATTGTTAGAAGTAATACATTTTAATGTGGACTATGACTCCGAGAAAACGTCCAACTGGAGTACAGGAAAAGGGACTTTCACTCTGTAAGCCTTGCTTTCACCCACCACTAACAGAGCCAGTTACAAAATAGGTTGTTCTTGAAATGAAGCACTTCTTCTTCACGATGTTTAAATAACCTTAAAGTCGCCCCACCCTGCCCCTCCCTTCTCTCATGTTTGAGGGAGTGCGCGTGCTCCATGACGCACATGTAGAGAGGTCAGAAGTTGGGTCTCCCCTTGTACCATGTAGGTTTCTGGTATTGAACTCAGGGGACGAGGCTTTGTGGCAAGTACCACTATCCCTACCCTCCGCAGCCTTTACCACATCGGATTTATTTTACGATAAGGCAGGGTTCTGAACTCCCCTGTTATTTCAGGAAGCAGCTCTTCACGTGGTTCTCACTTGCCAGATAGAACTGGAAGCGCAGTGGCCCTGGAGGCTCGTGTAAACTCTCGCGGCTGGCAGCTTCTCTCCTTCCTTCAATAGTTGGTTTTCATAAAGTCATGATGGCTTTGTGCTTCCCGGGGAAATGTACATGACTTTTGAAATTAAGACTCATCACAAACCTTTCTAAGGACATCTCACATTTATCTCAGTGACAGTCAGAGATTTCTAGGAGATAGGATGACACTGTCTTCCTTGAGATTAATTAGTGTGCATGCACCCTGAAGTGTGATACAATAAGTCTTCAATGGCAATATGAAGTTCTCGTGAATAATATAAACATTTCTTATTTAGCTCAGCTGATCACATACCTTGCCCAGTAATTCTCCCAATGAAACATCTTCATGATTGAGAACCCATTTCTTATCCTATAGTGAAAAGAAAGAAAAAAGATGCACCATTAATCCATGCAAAAATACAGTTACTATAAATTTCTTTGAGGACATGAGTGCATTCAACAGCAAATTAACAAGCTGTACTTCAACTTGATAAGGGTAGAGCTGAGAGAGTTGCTACACTGTCAGATATTAAAATCATTACTGTGCCAAAATTCCTTCAGATACTGCTGCTTCAAAACGATGCTAAAACTAACCCACAGGTAACGCGCAGGCGTGCTTTTCCCTCGCACAAAGCAAGAGCAGGCTACAGTCTTTTTAAAACTGCTGTGCTGTATATAGTATATCACAAGGTTTCACTTTACTTGTCTTCACTACAGTCTTCCATGAAGCACACTCCTCAACACACGCATGCGTGCGTGCACACACACACACACACGCGCGCGCGCGCACACACACACACGCACGCACACGCACACACACACTATGCCCTTAGCTTCTGGGATACTGCCCATACTGTCATATCTTTTTCAGCATTTCCTGCAGTCTGACAAAGCAACAAACAGCAAGTACAGCCCCCCTAGGCCGTCCAGGACCAGGGATGAGAATATGCTTTTGTAAAATGGCATCCCCCTGTGTGAGTTCAGGAATCAACCACCACAGACGGAGAACACGAGTGTGTACAGGCATGTAGCTACGAATCCACACAGCAGTAATGCTAGGATGGTAAATAGATCCTCTTTAAAAGAAGGAAGGAAAGAAAGAAAGCAAGGAAGGAGTGGACAGGAAGTCAGGAAGAGGAAAACGGAAATGGGTGGGTAGGAGGCAGATGCAGAATTTGGAATTTTTTTATTTTGCAGGTTAATTTTTAATGTCAGGAAAAATTGGGTAAAAACAAATATAAAAATTTACTAGAAGTTGTGGGGTACATCAAAAGCAATGTTTAAAGGGAAGTTTATAGTATTTCATAAGCGTATTAGAAAACTAAAGAGAGCTCGAGTCAGTGACTAAGATATTTACTTTACAGACTCAAAGGAGAATAAAGGCCTAGAATGAAGAACAAAGGAAGGAAAGACAGGAATACAGTGGACCCCACGCGACTGGAAGTAGTGCTAGCTCGAGAGGAAGCAGGAGTTGTCTTCAAAGGTCCGAAGAGCTGGACAGCTCCCTGTGGACAGAACTGAGGCAACAGCTTGCTGCTCTGTCAAGGCTCTCAGTCTGACCCACAGAGAAAGCGTCTGTTAGAAACCAGGACTGACGTTTCCTGACTGATTTCATGGCAAGAAAGCTGTAGTTAATGGTAATTTCAAAGTCAGTTAGAAATGAATTTAAATAATGTGACTATAAAAAAAAGTTATCACTTTCTTGGCTAACAGCAAGAAATATCCTTGAGCCTCTCTCTTGACAGCCTCATCTTTGGCAGAGGTTGGAAATACAGAAGTGTTGGGGGCTCAGGTTCCTGATCTGAATTCTAAATAGTTTTAGACCTGCCCCTTCAGAGTACCCACAAAGGGCCACACACTCTCAGGCCTGGGTGGGCGAGTCACCAGGTCAATAGTTCATCTCTTGCAAGGTGGACTAGTCCATGCTAGAGACTGCTGGGATAATTTCCCCTTTGTTGAGATGCTACACTTTTTTTCCTTAGAATTCTCACTTTGAGTGGAGCCCCTACAAGCTGATCAGGCATCAAGGCACAGCTGGATCCGCCTGACTTTGAGTCATAAGAAAGGTCTAACTTTCCCTTCCTGCGTCTGTTCCTTTTAGATGCTGGCCACACCTAAGCAAGCTCTCGCTGGTGCTTTGGCTCCCCTCCCTCCTCTTTCTCTAGAGTTCCCCCTCTCTTTCACTTGGTTGTACATTGCCCTGCGTCTGACCTCCAGAATGGATTAAACGGCATGCCTATGTTTTCTTCTCTTCATCTCCCTTCTCCATGAAATCCCTGAGATTTGCAGATTGCCTGTCCTGGGATGTTTTTATTTCCCACTCCAATGACTTTACCGTCCAGCTTTCTGTTTGGTTTTGTAAGACAATAAGCACACTGGTTAGCTGGACACAAGCATCCATGGTACTCCTACATCAAAGCACCTCAGGCCTTACCTTCCTTGCTGTCTACCTTCCTTTAAACCAACTGAGACTTAATAAGAAGAGAAAGGAGACTCAGGCTTTAGGAGGGTCAAAGTGTCCTGCTGGAGTTAAGTAGCTGCCTCTTTTTAGAAAAATTTTGTGGTTACAGTTTTTGTTAAAAGCATGGACTGAGAAGCAAACTCAACTGGATGGTGAGGTCACATGGAAGGGGAATTATCTAACATCTTCTTGGCATGGTGGACACAATACTCTTACTGCTGTCAGTGGGCGAGCAAGAAAGGCAAGGAACAGTGTTAGAGAAGACTTGCTATTCAAGTTTCTTCCACTCCCCTGAGGGAGCATCCTGAAACTCAGACATGGAATGAGGGAGAGGAGGTTAGGGAGCATGGATGGAGACCTCTTCCATCAATCTCTCTTTCTAAACATAGTCAGACTCTGGAGTGACGGTCAAGCACGTGCCCCCCGTAAGGTGATTTCACCCTGCATTTCTGCTTTCTTCCTTTGCCCTTCCCTGTAAAGGGACAGGGGACTCCTGTAACTTTCTCCCGTCTCTCCTGTCTAGAAGGAATGGGGGGTGTGTGTGTCTGAGTCCTTGGCTTTCTCTCACACTGCACGAGTGTTAATACTGAATGAGAGAAGGCCTGTGATAGAGCAGGGCCTGGGACCCGGCTCAGCAGCTAGGAGCACTTGGTCTTGCAGAGGACCCAGGTTTGGATCCTACCATGCTTCTAGCAGCAAACCACCATCTATAAGGGGATTTGATGCCCTCTTCTGGCCTGCAGATGTATATGCAGCAGAGCACTCATTAAATAATAAAACAAAACAAAACAAAAACCATAGATCTACGGCTAAATTCTAATCATTAAGCTTGTCTGCTGTTGACGCCTCAAGACAACGGGCTAAGACATCTAATTTGTTTTTAATATTAGGATCTCATACTCTTGGTAAGCTCATGAATATTAACGTGTCATTATTATGGCAAAGAAATCAGTATTCACTCTCTCAATTTATTAATTCTAACTCGACACCAAAAATATGCTATTTTGAAATGTAAGATTCTTTGGATTTAAATTGGAGATTTTTATTTTTTAAATATATTTTCTGTTTATTCTATGTGAAATTCCTTAAAGAACCAGATAAGGTCAGCTCTAACAGATACCATGCGCTGCACATATCATCCATGAATCATCAAAGGAACTTTAAGAACAGCCAGAAGATGTGCGGTTAGCTTACAGCAGAGATAAATGCAATCTCTCACTTGTCCAAGTCTAAGCTTCGGTTCACGTCATGTGGATATGTTTCCACACACGCTTCCGACTCTCAGAAGAGCGCTCCTATCCTATCGGGAAGTGCCTGAAAGGACACTATTTCTCCATTCTCTAGATGAGAAAACCGAGGCTTGAGGGGGTAATGCTTGTCCAGGGCCCAGGGAGCTGTGACGGAGCTAAGAAGCCCATCCTTTGTCTTTTCTCCCAGTACTCAGCACATGGGCAGCACCGTCTCTGTGCTCCGGGGTCAGTCAGGTGATGCATACTCAGCTGAGCCTAAGAACACTGTATTAGCTAGCCCGACTGGAGCACCACACACTGCCACTCCTTCGTGTGTGGACTGAATAAACATCACACTATTTTTCCTATCCCATCTGTAGCACATGGTAAGTGAGTGTCGTTTATGGGCAATCACTTCATGCCAACCTGTAGAATCCCTCTAGGGGACAAATGACTTACAGGTCTAAAGTCTCACTCAGGCCCATGACCAAGGCATCAAATGTAAAATGCAGTTGAAAATGGCCTTTCATTTTGTTAAAGAACTGGAAGGTCAAGAAGCAGCCCTGAGAATCAAGTCATCCTGAGGCAAGAACGGACGGCTCTACATCAGCTCTGGCTGGCGATGTAGAAACCCTGCCTAACGCACACCTTCTGCAGCCTGCAGTAGTCACCCCAACCGTCTCAGCACAGCACACGTGAGCTCAGCTGCGCTATAACCAGGCTTTCAGTCTGTCCTCAAGCTACACTGTGAGTCACTTTCAAGTGCCAAATACAACAGACTTTACGGGGAATATACGTTATTGCCACGTGCTTACTACAGGACTCGGTTGTCATGGCAATACTCTTAAGTATAGATTTTAAGGTATTTTATTTATTTGATTTAAATTACTGAACAATTTGTGATTTCTATCAATGTTTTAAGAAAAAACTTCAGAGCCTAAACTATGCATTTACTGTACAGATAACATTATAACTCTCAGCAAACAATAGGACTTAAGGAAAAAAATCACTAAAATACAGAGTAACACTCTACCTTATGAACTGTGCAAATTTAAGATGAATTGTTCTACTCTTACAAGGCTTCTTACAATGAGTGTATATCAGTAAACTCTAGCTCTGGAGACACACAAAGCAAGCATCTCCTTTGTGTACTACACGACAATGTGTCACACATTTGAAAACAACGTGGGTTTTCCGGTGATTATTAAGTATTTATGTTATCAGTTTTCAGATACAGGCTGTTCTGAACATTTTGGAAGAATACATAGTAAACAGTAAGTGCATATTTTTGAGTGTTAAACTAAATGAGGTAACAGTATGTGGTGATATTTATAACTCATACACACGTCTATACAGCATCTCAATATTTGGCTTATGAGTAAATAAGAAACAGAGAAAGCTGTTATTCTAAATCTTCGAATTTATTATTAGTAACATACAAGTACATGCAATGAATTATTAATTAAGTTCAAGAGAACCTACACGTTTTCCTAATACATAACAGTTTATTTGGTAATTATTAAAGAAAAAGTGGAATTCTAGGTAGGAGAAGGGCAGGATACAGACATGCTCACTGTAATAAAAACTGTCCCTTTCAGTTGAACCTGTAAAGAACGAGCCTTTGATAGCTTATGTTTTGCATGTTTTTATGAGCATCTCTGCTACAGCCTGTCTTTTGATGAGTCTTGCCAACGGTCTGACTAGAGTCACCAACAGTGGAGCTAATGTTAACCCTTGATAACTGTACAGGTTAAACAACAAGCATTCAGTAATGAATTGTTCCAAACTATATGTCAACCATAAAATTCACAGGAATAGTAACAATATACACAAAATAATCCCCAGAAGAACTGGGAGCCTTTCTACCTATGCAAACACTGACCTAATGAGACCACAACTAATTTCAATAACTAGAGCTGACCATAACAGTAACCATTAGCGAGGGGGAGTTGACAATAACAGGAAATCATGATTACTATTATAATGACATATATTTCAGTATTACATGAAAATAAACCAATGAATCGTATTTTGAGTGAGCTAAAAAACAAAACAAGAAATAAAAATGTAAACATGACTTTTCAGGTTGGTTTTTATGATAATTACCGCACTTTTACAATCACTGTTTGGTGAAAATATTTCTTTTAGACACTGGAGAATTAAAAGAAGTGTGCCTAGATTGACGTGGTTAATATTTCTATTGAAGTATATTTAATGTTTCAGAGACTACTAATTTTTTATATCCTTGAACACAAGGTAACTACACTATCTAAAATTCACGTTGACTGATAATGCTGAAATAATCTGTCCAGGATTAATAAAAATGCCCAGGAATGTATTTATTGCAGAAATACTTGGGAACTAGAAATTATGTGCTTCAGTAATACTGGCTTGAAAGTTGTGAGCTGAATATTAAAACTCCAGTGGCCATCTGAACACATGAATTTATAATGTCCCTTCTATTGGCTTTCGTAATAACCAGTATTTACTTGCACAGCTCACTGTAAGTGAGGGGAAGAATGGAGGCAGAGCTCAGAGGTTCTCTTTCTTCTTTGAGGAGCTAGGACAGCTGAATATGGTTCTATTAACTTGAAGGATAAGGGGACATGGCTGTGTCTTTGTTTGAATTTTTCCAGAAGTGAATTCAGATAGGCATCAAAATGCAAGCAATTCTTTTAATATGTATAATACAAATTTAATATAAACTTATTAAACTAATTTTTATATATTATACAATAGCTTAATTCTATATTATATAATAACTGTATTATATAATAGAATAATGACTTAATATACAAAAGCACAAATGGACAATTAAAACTAAAATGAGTACAAATAAAACATTCAAGTATAAATATATAAAATACATAAAGTATATAATAATACAAATAATTGAGTAGTTAGGTATTAATCAAAGTCTTACTAACTTTCCGTTGCTGTGAGGAGACACCATGACCAAGGCAACTCTCATAAATGGAAGCATATACTTGGGGACTTGCTCACAGTTCCAGAGGGTTAGTCTTCTTGTCATCATGGCAGAAAGCACACAAGCACAGTACAGAGGCAGTGGCTCAGAGGTTTACATCCTTATCCAGACAGCAGTCATGCAACACTGGGCCTGGCATGGGCCTTTGAAACCTCAAATCCATCTGCAGTGACACAGCTCCTCCAGTGAGGCCACACCTCCTAGTCCTTCCCAAACACTTCCACTAACTGGGGAGTGAGCATTCAAACAGGAGCTTAAGGACCCATCCTCAAACCACTGCACTCCACTCCAGCAACCTGCACGAACCAACTCTGCAAAGGGAGACCATGAGTGTTGACACAGGAGCTCCTGAGAATCAGGAGAGGGTAGGGGGACAGAATGTGGCTTTTGGGCAGGGCTTATAGTAGGTCTGAGCTCAGAAGCCCACCCAGGGGATAGAGGAAGAGTCAGAGATGACGTTCAGAGTATGTGGAAGAGCCACCGCACGCAGAGCAGGATGCTAACGGCTATCCCGCACACCCTTTGTCACAGATACAGTCAGCTAGCTCCTCTGAATCCTCCCAGTTCTAGTGGGTCCCTCTTCCAGACCTTCTTTCTGTTCTCACGCTATCAAGTTCCATTTCTCCACAAGTGTGGGTTGCTCCCTGGTTTCTTCCTTCACCCCAAGCCTTCCACATACACATTTTTGAATCCAGAGTCAAGCTACTCACTGAATGAATAGAGACTCTTATTTTAAGTTCTAAGGCAACACTTTTACACTCTAAGTACGAAAAACTGATGGGCAATTCTAGTAAGAAATATAATAATCAATAATCCCAGGAGTCAGGTGAGCTAAACAAACATTCAATACACAGACACTAGCCTCTCACTTTAAAACCTTCTTCACCTAACGTTTACTGCGAGCTTTCTTTCACTGACCTCACGCTCAACTTCAGCTGTGGAATTTGTAGTGCATGGCTGTGCGCCCACGGCCTCCTAGGAAGAAGTCTCTGGCACGCAGGCACGCACCTGGGATTAGCCCTCATTTTCAACAGGCTCAGCACTGGAAGGGGCTCTAAAAGAGAGACTCTCTTCATATCGTCCATTCAGATTCTTTAATTAAAGAGACTTCTAAATAAAATGGCTCTTAAGAGTTTTAAATCCATTGAAATATACCTGACAGCAATTTCTAAACAGATAACTCAGATCTGAGTATATGTGAAATAAAAACCCAAATTGTAAACTATGCTAGAAACTATTCTACTACCTCAAAATCCACCCAGAGGCTACCCCTCAAATTTATTTATTTTATTGAGTTAGTTTTTCAAGACAGGGTTTCTCTGTGCAGCCATGGATGTTCTGGAACTTGCTCTGTAGATCAGGCTGACCTCAACTCAGATATCTGCCTGCCTCTGCCCTCCAAGTATAAGGGTTAAAGGTGCGGACCACTGCTGCCCAGTTGTTTATTTTTTTGAGATGTGGCTTCACCATGCAGCCTTGTATGGCCTGGAACTGGCTCTTAAACTCTCAGAAATCTACCTTCCTCTGCCTCCTAAGAGCTGGGATTAAAGTCATGTGTTACCACATCTGGCCTGACAATTAGTTTCAACAGTGAATGATTTGAATATTTAGAACACTGAGAAGTTGCTGCCAATGTTAAACCTCCCAGATGAAATTCAATATTCTCATGATTTTCATCTCTTACAAATAGAATTTAGAGTCAAAATAGAAAATTAAATTTGTGAATATGATAAATCTTTATAATACATACACTTTTAGAAAATTGGGAATTAGTTAAGAAAAATATGAATGATATTTTCCTTAAATTTAAAGGCAGGAAATAAAATCAACTAGTCATGCTAATTTTTCTTGTTTTACATAAGAATTTCTCTGTTAAAAAGGAAAAAGGGAAGAAAGCTTTAAGAACACACACACAGAATTAGGAGTAACTAGGTGAGCTAACCCCAGCACCATACTCTAGAGCAAACACCATGCAGATACCACTTCCAACTCAAACCTTGTTTCTTAAAACTTTCGGCTTTCAGAGATTCACTAGTTAGTGTGGACAAAAGGTGAAGAAGACACTGAAAAATAAAGCACTAATAACTGACATGTTTGACGGAAAAAGGGAAAGTTTCCACCTACAACTGATAGATGCTACACTGTAGATTAGGTTATTTCTGAATTAATTCTTTAGGATGAAATTTCACCTATTATTCTCTTTAGTAATTCAACGTATCTCTCTCTCTCTCTCTCTCTCTCTCTCTCTCTCTCTCTCTCTTTCTCTCTCTCTCTCTCACACACACACACACACACACACACACACAGAGCTGAGACACTGCTCAAAGCCAGCTCTTCTACCAATGCGGTTAAGACAGTGACTGTAAGTCTCTACTCCTAAAGACCTCCGTCGACAGAGGCTGGCCCAGCCCATGGCTAATGCATGAATGGACTCTGAAGAGCAGCAGAGACTCTCAGGCACCAGGCCTTTGGTAATGAACTGACCTTTCACAGGGTCGCCTAAGAACGCTGGAGAATACAGATGGTTATAGTACTATTTATAACACAAGCAAAATTACAGTTATGAAGTAGCAACAAAAATAATTTTATGGTTGGGGGTCACCACAACACTAGGAACTGTATTAAAGGGTTGCAGCCTTAGGAAGGTTGAGAACTGCTGGGCTGAAACCAAAGAAACTAACAGAAAATTATTTCCCCACTAACTATTCTGAAAAACAAGTAAATGTACAAGAGGGACAAAGCAATTCGAAATATTTCAGATCTTCTGCTTTATTTCAGAGAGTGAAAGCACACGACAATATTCAGGGCCATAAATGCCCACCAAGAGGCCATGCAGATACATCCGAGTAGAAATATACTGTGCTACACTCAACACCTCTGGATTCCAAGGCAGTCAGCATGGCTGCTTCTGCTAGGGCTTCATCATGAGCATCCGGGGGTCACGAGTGTCCTGTGAGCGAGGACGGATGAAGGAACTGTACACCAACAGAGCCACTCTGTGTGACACGGCACGAGCTCACTGCCAGCATCGTTCCGAAGGACTCACAAGAGCACAGGACACGCTTCTTATACCACAATGCCTTTCCCTGCCGTGGAAGCCACTGAACTAAGGAAAATACTATGTTGTATTCTAATAATCAGAAATACTAAAGTCCTTGGAAGAAACACTGCTACAACATTCCCTGGGGTCTAAAAGGAAAAAGATGAAATGGACATTATGGGTTAAAAACGAGGCACAAGAGTAAGACAGAAATCAAAATAAAGACCTTCAACTCCAGCTCCAGAGGATTCTCTCTCTCTCTCTCTCTCTCTCTCTCTCTCTCTCTCACACACACACACACACTCACATGTAAGCACAGACATAAATAAAAACATACGTTTAAAAATAAAGCTAGAAAATGTTTCTAGTAAATCATATAAATATGGTAGAAATTAGTAACTATATACAAACATGGCAAAAGCTTAAGAAAACTTTCAAAAGAGAAACTGCACGGTGAGAAAACCAGGAAGGTCCTTTAACTTAACCCTCAGTCTTAGTTACCTAAGCATGAAGCACCAGGAAGTCTGGAGAAGCCTGGAGATAGTGCATATGGGGCAACCAAGGTACTATGAAAGCAGGTGAGTCCGGACCTTAAGGATCAGGGAATGTCTCAGCAGCAAGATGACTTACAGCCTACCAGACCACAGAAAAAAATCTGTAGCCTCCCCTCCCCCAAGCAATACAAGGCAGACTGGGTTGGGGCTATCCCTCCCTAAGTTATGAAGAGTCCTCAACACCAGCACAGCAAGTGAGCCTAACCGTACTGAGAAGGGCTGAGCAAAACCCTGGCAGGAAAGCAGAAGGTAGGAACCGGTCTGTGCAAAGGCCTAGGAAGAGGCCTGGCCCGAGACACTCACCTACCAAGACATGATGATGGCCCGGACTGCAAAGGGGAGGGGAGCAGCTCAACAAGCAACCAAAGCCCCAAAGCCTGTCTCTGCAGCCTGGGATTTGTCACCACAGAATACTGTCCTAGTCAGGGTCATCACTGCTATGGTAAAACACTGTGACCAAAAGCAAGTTGGGGAGGAGAGAGTTTCTACGGCTTACACGTCCACATCACTGTTCATCCTAACAAGGAACATCAGGACAGGAACTCAACAAGCAGGAACCCGGAGACAGGAGGAGCTGATGCAGAAGCCTTGGAGGGCTGCTGCTGACCGCTTTGCTCCTCACGCTTTCTCACAGAAATCACTAGTTAAGAAAATGCTCTGCAGACCGCCTACAACAACAGAAGCGATCCTTTCCCTCAGGAGGAAACGCCTGGCACCCCAGTGAGGGTTAGCTTGGAGCCCGAGGCAGCGCTCCTACGAAGAATAAACTGGAATCCAGGTGGCTCCAGATGAATCAGCTAAACATGGTACCACTGTCAGGAAAGCCAGAGGCTGGTCAACAAGGCACAAAGTGAGTGCCAAACCTAGACAAGGTGGCTGCTTGGTAAACCCTTTTCAAAGGACCCAGGGTCTGATTTTTGAGTCAAAATATTATTTTTCTAAATGAGTAGAGACCTGAGAGAGCTGCTAATAGGCATCAGACATCAGGGTGACCTGACAGGGACTCAAAAGCAATGAGAAAACATGCAGTCGTTTAAAGACTATGGAGATAAATCATTAGAGACACAAGTTATTTGAAAAAGAGACAAACCAAATTTACAGTTTTACAAAAAATAAAATTCACACAAACTTTAAAACCAACTGAATTGGTTCAACAGTTAACTGAACACAATCGAGTAATCCCAAACTTAAGGACAATAAAACTGACTTCACCCAGGTGAACAACAGAGAAGAAGTGGGTAGGGATCATCCTGGATCTGCAGGTTACAGTAACAAGAGAGCTAGTGCGAGCATCTAAAGAGAAAGGAGGAGGAAGAGCAGCCAAACACATAGTAGCAGAAACCCAACAAACCAAAGACCTGACGGAAATTCAAATAAGGCCAAGATACTTAATAGGCAAGGTCTGAAGAAGGAAGCAGGTCGTGAAGGTAGCTCTGGGTAAGCTCTATCTGTGAGAGAACACTAACCGATGTGACGATTTCTCTACAGCCAGCAAGCTTAGAAGGAAACGGCACTGTGCACCTCCAGTGCCAAAACAACACACCAGGGGGTTAGCGTTGCTCCATGGGAGCGCCATCTTTCTTTCCAGAATGATAGGCGTGTAAGGGCACTGTCAGATGGAGGAAGGCAAAGGGTGTGAAGAAACACAGCCCAGTTCCAGTGTCCTCTTTCTATGCCCCAGTGAGAGATTTATGTACCAAAGAGACCACCATGAAGCACACACACTGGAGACTAAAGTTAACTGAGGTAGGAAAGATGTGATACGTTTGTGTGGGGATTCCGTGCCCCTTTACATTTTTATTATGTGTGTGTGTCTGTCTGTCTGTCTCTCCCTCTGTGTGTGTGTGTGTGTGTGTGTGTGTGTGTGTGTGTGTGTGTGTGTACGCACATCTGTGAGAGTCAGAGGATGGCCCTGTGGAGCGGGTTTCCTCCTTTACCTTGGCACGGGTTGCAGGGAAGCAGAGCGGGTCGCAGGCTGGCACGGGGAGCCCATTTACCTGCTGGGCTGCTTTGCAGGTGTGCTCTCTTTTTACTTCCACAGTAACTGTGTGACAAAAGGGGATGCAGCAGCTCAGCTTCACCATTTCCAGTTAAATATGCAGTCATGTTAATGACACTTGGTCTGCCTGAGAACTAAACTACTGGAATGTTCACAAGTGACTGCATAATGTCTGCCCAGAAGTCTCACAGGTACTTCACAATGAGCTGCCAGCAAGCCTCACGCAGCAGGCAGACTCAGGTGTTGGTGCTCTGTAACTCATTTGGAGTCCTCACCTTGCCAGGTCATCTAGAAGGAATGTGATTAGCTCTACCTAACGCCTTTGAAATCTCAGACCCTAAGACCTTCCTGAGCAATGACATGGTGCGGCGCCATGCGTTTCAACAGAGAGAGTATGTCCTGGCAGTTGTAATGGACAGTTATGATGTTCTAAGGGTGTGGAGAAACAAGGCTTGTGTCCTTTCTAATAAATTCCACCACCTCCCCACAGACGGTAATCTATTGAAACAGGGCGTCTGAGTCGTAAAGACCCAGAGATGGTCCAAGTATCTGCTGATTTTAATGAGCCAGAGCACAATGGAGTCCACACTTGAAGTTTCAGGTTTTTCAGTGCTAATGGTTCATAAACTCTGTTTCGAATGGGTGCTATGCAATGTACATCTCCTCTTCATTCACTGTGCTAACTGGATTAAACCCAACTACAAACTTTACATTTGCACGGTCAGAGTTTGTACCAAAAATAAAACTATAATAAAACTTTCGAGTTGTAATAAAAATGCTTTACGTGGTTGGCAGGCTTATGAGTCAATCCACTCTAACATTCAGAACACGGCGTCAGAGGAAAAGCTCATAGCATCCTGATGACCAATCAGCATGGATACAGCGGAGAAAGACTCATTTATTTTCACTAGGTAATGTACAGTAACTACTCTGTATTCCCACGGTAAGACTGCCAGTGTTTCTATCAAATATAAGGAGATAATTTAAAATCAGGCATCAACAAAAGCAAGCCATTATAACAGGGTCCTCTCTTCCTGTGAAAACATGTTCTACTACACTGCGTCACATGAGTAGGTATAATGGCAGGAATAAACTATGAAAAGAACTGTAAATAAAACCAAATCACAGCTTAAAAAGTTGAAACCTAAATCACAGGATTAACTTTGTTTCATAAGTTACCATTTAAAAGCTGAAGTGACTTGCACAGTGAATGAGCAGTGTCCCCCGGTGAAGCTGGCTAGCCCACCCCACCCAGGTTGCAGGGACAGCCACTATGTGTGATGGCCATTATTTCTTATGCCAGCCATCCCTGCCAAATCTCAGTGCAATGCTGCATTTCCCTGAGGCTTTTCTCTTAGGTGTTTTTATGGGCTGCAGGGTGGTATTTGAGAGCACAACAGTGTAAACTGGGTTTTAAGTCACCACCAAACCCAGTCACTATTGCTGATGATAACAAGTGCTTGCTGACAGGGCCTGATATAGATGTCTCCTGAGAGACTCTGCCAACACCTTACTGATACAGATGAGGATGTTTGCAGCTAACCATCAGACTGAGCACGGGTCCCCAATGAAGGAGTTAGAGAAAGGACTGAAGGAGATGAAGGGGTTTGCAACCCCATAGGAAGAACAACATCAATCAATCTCAGAACTCACAGGGACTAAACCACCAACCAATGAGTACACATGGAGGGACCCAGGACTCCAGCTGCATATGTGGCAGAGGATGGCGTTGTCCAGCATCCATAGGAGGAGAAGCCCTTGGTCCTGTGAAGACTTGTTTTCTCAATGTAGGTGAATGCCAGGGTGTTGAGGTGGGAGTAGGTGGGTGGGAGTAGGCACATCCTTATAGAAGCAGGGGGAGGGGGATGAAAGAGAGGGAACCAGGAAAGGGGGTAACATTTGAAATGTAAATACATAAAATATCCAAAAAAAAAAAAAAAAGTGAGTCACCACCTCACTTTGACTCAGACCCTGTTTTCAGGAAGCAAGCCTGCCTAGGGCTGAGGAATGCACAAAGCCTGCCTTACACAGATTCCCTTCCAATGATTATTCAGACAGACGGAGGTTTACCCTTTACATAGGTAAGATGTTACTTCTAAGCAACATTTTATCCTTGTTTTGATCACTACCCAGCCTTAAATACAGGAAAATTTATGAACTATATAACCCATTTCTAAAGCAAAAGTCAACACAAGTTCACTGTAAAATGTAGCTACCCCAACACTGATTATTAAAGCTTTAGCAAACCGGGCCATGATCAAAGGTGTGCTAACAATCAGCCAGAGTGGACTGATGGGGAGAAGGGAGAAGGGGGAGAGGGGGATTTAAATACAGCCTTAAATTAAAAAAAAAAGTCTCCTAACACTTAACATTTGAAGCGGATGAAAATTTCAAACACATCCACAACATGACATTTTAGAGATTTTACTTTAAGGGGTATGGACTAAAAGTTGGTATAATTCTTAGGAGAAATAATTACAAAACACAACAACTAAATGTAGGATGGCTGCAAGGGCTATGGTTTTTGTAGTTATCACACTGAGAAATGACTGTTATCCTTCCTTTTCTCCTCCACACAGGTTTCCGCTCCCTCCCTCACTCCACTGCCTGCCTAGCCGGCTTAGCACATCTGTTCCACTCACAGTGTCAGGGACACGGATGTGATCAGCTTTGTCATTAACGTTACCAGGGCTACTTTAAAGGGGAAAACCCTTCCTGACAAATACGCAGCACAGGCTGCTCTTCCGGAATTCATCTGAAAGGCTTTTAGCAACTGAACTTGTTTATACAATCTATAAATCAATCTTGAATAATCTGCAAATGCCCTCCTCCCACATGGTTCTCAGCAAAGACTTGCACAACATAGTTCCTGGATGTGTAAAACTTATTTTTCTCTATCCTTCTAGAACTTTAGCTGTTCTTATTTTAAGTAAGGACTACTATGTTCATTCTCATGATAGTACCTATTCCTGTTAGCAGGGAGACAGATGTGATATCTTATGCTTTCCAAGCATCTCGACTTTGGCATATCTTACTTTTTCTTAACTAAAACTCTTAGAGCCAATAGTGAGAACACTGCAAAAAACTGAAGTTATAAACACCATGTTGACCCAGGCTCTTTCTGCATTGTAGCAATTGAGTGACTAAGAGTAACTTGCAAAGAAATACTGCAAGGTCAAGAAACATCTTTTCTGCTCATAAACATTATGCTACTGATGCAGCCCTTCTACTGGTGAGTTAGGTTTAAAAATACACGGTGAAAGGGCCAAGGATTTAAGGGAGAACAAGTTTCTGCTTCTGGAAACAAGCAAGAGTCTCACTGCTTAGAATTTAGACACAGTTGTGCTGGCCTAGAGGTAGAGCCTACAGGAACTTAGCCTACTCCCAGCCTTTGTTTCTTAATTTGCAAAATGAAGCACACAATGCTAATATAAGCAGCAAGCACCCAGGAACAGTAGCCATTCCTTTACTCAAACCTCTTACATACCCAAGGGCTACAGGAACCTCAACACCATCTGTCCCAAAACGTCTTTCCTTCCAAGCAACCCTTACTCTTCATATTTCATTCAAATATTCATTGTGTAATAGGTGGCAGGCACTGTAGCCGGCACTCACTAGAGTACCTGATGCTATACGATAAAAATGACCCATATCGTGTGTGTAGAAGCTTAAAGGGAATGGTTACTGACGTTTGTGAGGTGTGGTCTTGTGAAATGTATGGTTTACTCTTCCCAAAAGTATATTTCAAGTTTCATTAAGAAATGTAAGCTGATGTATTAAATACACCCTACTTGCAAATGTCCTAAGTCATGTCCCTGAAGTGAGCATCTTAACTTCTGAGGGAGGAGGAAGATAAAAACTTAGAATTACAGACTAATCCTGCTGCAAAGACGGCAGAGCCATGTCTTACTTTATTTGGGTCAGAAGGCGAGGCTACTTCTCTGGTTCCAACTGGCTCTGCAAAGTGCCGCCTCCCTCCCTCGTGGTAGAGCTTGGACATGTGCTCGCATGAGGCTGGAGTCCTCCACACCAGAGTATCTAGACCTCCAATCCCTGGTAGAGATGATGAGCCCACTCCTGACACTAGTCAGGTCCATGGGTGACCCACACGGAGGACCAAGGACAGGTTTGAGGGACAGAAGAGTAAAACTCAACTAAAATAAGATTGTTAACAGTAACTATGAAAATATGACTGTCACAGCATGAAGGAACTATAAACCACTTCTTTCCAGTGCTGTAGACCAAACCCAGCGCCCTTGTCACATGCTATACAAGGACCATATTCAACCATAGTTCCTAAGAACCGAACACCACAGAGTTACACTGCAGAGCTTCAGGAATTAAAAAACCAAACTCAAAGACTCCATCTGAAAAAGGCTACACCCCAACTGCAAGCTTCTCTAGGCTTCAGCAAAGCCAGGGCACAGTCTCTGCTTCTGAACTTCTGGCTGCAAGAACAAAGCCACGGGGCTGAACTAAGCAGTAGGGTCTGGGACAAAGGCAAGGGGAGATTACAACCATTCAAAACAAATGACCTTCCTCACACATCAAGTTCTCCCTAGACAGACTTAGAGCAAGAAAGTTACTAAGACATTCCTCCCTTTCAGTAAAAGCAAACAAGAAAAAAAATCTAATCTACAACACAAAACAATACTATTCTTTTAGCAAATTATAAATCAGATAAAATATTTATAAGAAGGAATATTAGCCAGGTGTGGGGGTGCACACCTTTAATCCTTTAATCCCAGCACTCAGGAGGCAGAGGCAGGTGGATCTATGTGAGTCTGAGAGCAGCATGGTCTACTGAGATAGTTCTAGGACAACCAGGGCTCTGTAGAGAGACAAACAAAACAAGCAAAGCAAAGCAGCACGCATGCACGCACGCACAGAAAAGAATGGGTTTCCTTGTTGATTCTCTCTTTACCTTTGTCTTCAGACAATATATTACTGGTAGAATTATTGGTAGAGACTAAACTTCGGACAGTGTAAGTTACAATGTTAATGCCCACAAATGTCTAAAGGCACTTACAATAGCACATGCGTCTCTGTGCTGCAGGTCTGCATGGACTTCCAAAGGAAGATACAGCTGGAACAGGGACTTGTCTTGTAGCTCGGGAGGCTAAGGTCACAGTACCTGTCCCTCTCCCTCTGGCTCCAAAGCTTCTACTGGATTAGAAGCTTAGTTTTATGAAGTCATTTTACACTGTTTCCTAAAAGCGCTACCCTCTCGTACATTAACAATGGGAGTCAGGATGCATGAACCTGTGTGGGGCTGCAAAGACCCACATGCTATGGTACACATATGAGGGTTAGAGGCCAACTATGGGACTTGGTCCTTACTTTCCACCCTGTTTGAGACAAGGTCTAGGCACTGTAAAGGTCAGGTGAGCTAAATCCCAGGGCTCCTAAGATCTCCTGCTTCTGTCTCCCATTTCATCATAGGAACACTGGAAATCTATATGGGTTCCAGAAACTCAAACACAGTTTGTCGTGCTTATGTGGGCAAGAACCTTACTTGCTGAGCTATCTGGCCTTCTAGACATTTCTCAATTAAGAAGAAGCGAGGGCCTGAAAACTGACTAAGTATACAGTTACACCTTTTATAGATTTACAACCATAGCTTCATCTCTGAAGTGACCAATAGTTAAG
The DNA here is from genome assembly GCF_011064425.1 of Rattus rattus. NCBI lineage: Eukaryota > Metazoa > Chordata > Mammalia > Rodentia > Muridae > Rattus > Rattus rattus. The sequence goes on along the minus strand of NC_046157.1, from coordinate 174,116,574 downwards.
CTATTTAATTTATACTGTCAGTTTTATTAGTGATTTTAAAGAAGCTATCTGATATAATTAGAGACGTCAAAAGAGCAGGAGAATGGCTCCGAGTTGCCCTTGGCTATGATAAATCCAGGTTCTACACACTTGGCCCTGTGTGTGGGCACTGCTTCACCTTCTTGCTGTCACTCAGTCTCAGCTCAAGTCTGTCAGAGTGGCAGCTGCACAGTGAACCGGTGACGGACAAAGACAATCTTGAGCTACTAACAAGGCCTTCCTTCCCCAAGCACCTTCAAGTTCATCATCAGCCCACAGCAGTGAGAGAGGCAAAGTGGTCCAAATTCCATAGTATATTACATATTCCCTATACAGGTCACCATGGTGTGCACAGTTCTATCAGAAATTAAATATGACAGAGGTAATGTGTTCTTTCTCTGGCCACTGAAAAAATGAACAATTCTTGCTAGAAAGAGGAAAATAACAACAGAAAACACACAGAGAGGGGGGAGGGGGAGAGAGAGAGAAAGAGAGAAGAGGGAGAGAGGGAGAAAGAGAGAAAAAGGGAGGGAGGGAGGGAGGGAGGGAGAGGGAGAGGGGGGGGGGAGACGCTCATCTCGGTTTCTGGTGCCCCTGCCCCTCTCTTGCTCACTTAGTGACCCTTAAAACAAGTCCAAATCAGTCTTGCAGCTCTCTCATTCAAAAGCACTCATTCTAAAACACAGGTAAGTAACAGATGAAGTGGGCCAAAGTGCTTCAGACACTGGAGATGCTTTCAGGGTAAGGTGGGGAGCAGGCAGTAAAGGCATGTAACATACCTAAGGGAGCAAAAGGACGATTTCCATATAATAGTTATTAAAAATAAAAATGTAAAGAAAAACTATATTTCTGTTTAAAATGTGCTTTTCATGATCTTTCCTCACATTGAAAATCTCTCTCTCTCTCTCTCTCTCTCTCTCTCTCTCTCTCTCTCTCTCTCTCTGTGTGTGTGTGTGTGTGTGTGTGTGTGTGTGTGTGTGTGTGTGTGTGTGTGTGTGTGTGTCCATCCAGCCTCCCCCAAGGCACGACGTGCTCACACCCACAGTGCTCCTGTAGTTCTGATTTTGCTAACGGTACCTTGGCTAGGATCAAGCTCCACTAACCATTCAGGCTCCACTAACAGACTAGGCCCTCCTTGAGGGCAGGAGGGCAGAGGCATGTCTGTTTCCATTACCATGGCAACGTAAGACTTCACCAAGCAGTCCTCTGAATGAAGGAATGAATGTGTGTTTCTTGCAACCTCGGTTTATTTTTAGGTAAGTTATTGCCCCTCTCTCTCTTAACAACTTAAAATTTATCTAAAAGTCGATTTTAAAAGATAAGGTTACTTGATGCCAAGAACTGATAGTCCAAGTTTTACTACAAAAGCAACTGATACAGCACAGTTTTAAAAAGCACTGACTGGCAGAGACTTATGAATGGAGATGATGAAGCCACTGTGAGGACGGGGGTGCAAGCAGATGTTGTTTTGATAAAAATGCTGCACTGCTATGTTCCAGAATGAATCAGCTTAGGAACTCATACATAAAAGATTTAAGATCTATACAACTCTCAACCACACAAACAACTTTCTTGGAACTAGATGGAGTCTGACATTAATTCCGTTCACAAGAATATGCTTTTGCATTAATGGGACATTTGGAATGAATACTCTTTAAAAACCAACATGTAAAAAGATGACTCTGAGAACAATGTTAACACTGGTGTCAGGAAATGATGGGATACACTACCCTTACTCTAATAAGTCACCCACCACACGTGCTGGGTGAAGAAGTATGCAGTAAGGTTCTATTTCTAGCGTCTCTTGCCCTGTCACTGGTATATAGTAAGGAAGATGTGGTTTTCCACAGCTATCACACTCTCCTGGCCTTCTCCATAATTCATGCTTATTGGAGTTTCTGTCTCCCATCCTGGCACAATAGAACAATTAGTAATTCCAGGGGAAGTCATGAGGGTTCCTACTAAGTCTCACCAGTGTTACTTCACACACAGCTTTGATTTGCAGAGCTCACATAGGCCTCAAGGTTTGGGAAAGACATACCAGAATCATGGTATATGAATAGAATCCACAGGTCTTTGTTTTCTAAGTTTTACTTTGGAAAGAGAAAACAATAAAAACATGGTGGGGGAAAGACAAGTACCTTCTAAGACTAAACTAACTGTGGAGTTTAGAGTTAGTGTGAAAACAGGTGTGAACAACTCCAAGTGGCATATATTATACTTGCCAGTCAGTGGGTAGCAATGTCACCATGGCTGATACCGGAAGTGCCTAAAAGTCCCCCACTGGTTCCGAAACCACACCCCGCATTTAATCTGAGTTGTTTACAGCAGAGTAGAAAAGGCTGACTAAAGCTGGCTTCACAGAGAGGAGCAGGCAGGGAAGGAGGAAAGAGCAGTGTCCAGATAAAGAGAGCAGCAGTGATCACACATGAGCACGGACACTCTGAGGGGCTAAGGAAAGCAGTGACTGAGTTCCATACACAGGACTACCAGACGCCACAGCCCTAGAAAAACCTGTCAGCTGGTCAAGGCAATAGGGCCTCTGGCCTGCATGAATCATAGGCCCTGAAACTCCACTGCCACCATCTTGGAACAGAGCCTAAACTTAAAGATTAGCCTGTTTAGTGGTGTCACCTGAGTCTGCTCCCTACTTAATCTGTTGAAAATAAACTGTAAGTGATCCCAGACTAACACAACAGAAAATGACTCCCAGAAATAATAAAACTATAAGTAATAAAACATTTATTTCCAGAAAATAATTTTTGGGGAGATGCCATGCATCCAAAGAATAGATCAACAGAAGGTGGTTACCGAATCCTTGTGAAGAATCAAAATGAAAGGGAGATGCTCTTTCTATAGAAAGGGGCCTAAGAAAAATAGAGACAACTGTGTGAAGTGAGGACTGAGAGGTGAAGTAGGAAGGTATGGAAACAATTTCTGGTGGGGATCATAAGAGATTACCCTCCAGGGATTTACTACACTGAGCAAGGGCCCTGACTCAGAGAGATGACTGGAATAGCTGAAGTCAGAGTGCCTGTGGGAACAGGGACCAAACAAACCCAACCAACTGAAAGTCCCTTACATCCCTGTGAGCACTGTTATTTCCAGTGATGTGCTCAACACCTTTATAATCAACAGTGACAGTGAGAGAAACCACCACCACCACCATCACCACCATCACCACCACCACCACCACCACCACCACCACCACCACCACCACCACCACCACCACCACCACCACCACCACCACTACTTCATGTAAAGGTAAACAGTGTATGATTATAAGGGACCTATTTCATCCGTGTGAGCAGGACTAAAATTTTAATTCACTGATTTCAGTCTTTCTGTGACTGTCAAAGAAGATATATTGATCATAAATATATATAGGAAGTGGCATGCAATATTATTAGTCATAAGGGAAAATGCAATATATCAGTAGGTGCCTACAATAGCTAAAAGTAATTACCTAATTTATTTAACTTTTTAAACAGGAAAAGAATTTGGAGTGTCTGGAATTCTCATGTACTGGTGGTCAGAATAAAAATGGTCCCAACCCACTGGCAAGTAATTATACAGTTTTTATTCTCTTTTTATTGCTGTAAATACTATTTGTATCTGCCGTAGAATCTCCTGCTTGTCTGTAACGTATGTCAATCAGACCCTTCCCTACTTACCTTCAGCTCGCTAGCGTCCCTCCCAAACTCCTGTCTGTTCTCCTCCTGCTGTCCCACAACACACTGGCCCACTGTCCATGTTATCCAGGGCTTACCTGGGCTGTGCCACGACACTAGACCCATCAGTCCACACTCAGCAGAACTGTGCTACAAAGCTTTGATTTTAATTTCACCACACAAAACCATTCCTCTGTAAGTCTAACTGCAGTGATGCAAATTTTGCAATTTCAAAATGAAGTTACAAAGGCCGATGCCTTCTGCTACTGCTGGCCAAACATGGCTTCTCTTCTAAGGAATGCTACCAGCTTAAGAATTTCAGAATGAGCTACTCGAAAGGAGAACACACACACAGGTAAAATAGTCAAGTCATTAAAAACGCTTTTCAGATCCTACACAAAGCTAAGGATTTCCTTACTAATCTCTGCCTCTGAACTTGATGTGTTCCCAATCTAATGACATTTGCTTAGCACATCGGACTATGCAAGCCAAGCATTGCAGAGTATTTAGAGTTTATTCAATGCCAAAGTCAAGTAATTTAAGAAAGCTTTTGAATCAGAGAACCAAGACAGCCTTGCCAAAGCTCTTCCACTGCAACTCAACTTCATAATCAACATATTGCCTTAATAATCATAAGCAGAAATACATTAGGCAAGATTTTTCCATATAAGCATCAAAATCACTTTTCTGAGGCCAATTTCCAGGGCATTAGTATTGGAAAGTATAAAAAATAAATTTCTGTGAAAAGAAACTTTAATTTTTTAACTTATCTTTGTAAATTCCATGTAAGAATTACCCTCTTCAATCTCCTATGTCAACAAGAGCTCTCCCAATAACAGCAGGAGTAACAACAACACACACATGCACACACACATACACATACACACACACACACACACACACACCACACACACCACACACACATGCACACACACACACACACACACACACTCACACACACACACACACACACACACACACACACACACACACACACACACACACACACACACACACACACACACACAAACACACACACACACACACACACACACACACAACACACACACCACACACACACACACACACACACACACACACACACATACACATACAAACACACACACAAAACTACCAAAGAAAAGCCCAGAAAGTCTCTTTTCTTCATTGGTGTACGATAAATAGAAAAATAAAACCTTGCTTGCTGCTCAATGAAAACTTCATAGCTGTCCACATCCAGTGTCCTCACTACATCAGCATTATTTAAAAATAAGACTTTAAAACTATAAATTTCAAATGAAACAAGATCCCTAAAATGATACCATTATTGTTTCATGAGATCAAAACCAAACATGTATGTGGTGGTCTCCATACACTCATGTCTTTGAATGCCTGGCCCATGACGAGTGGCACTATTAGGAGGCATGACTCAAAAAGACATTATGTCTACATGCATATTAATCTCTAGTAATTACAGAGATTAAAAACCTGTTGCCATGGTAAACAGGAGTGTAAGTGACATTGGCACTCGACTTGGCAATGCCTAACAATAGGAAGGACGTGTGGGTGCTTTCTTCTGCCAACGTCCTGTATATAAAGTTGTCATGCACGCCTCACATCCACACGAAGGCATAGATACACTGCCTGTGTTGGTGGAAAGTCAAAACAAGCAAAGACAGACAGACATTCAAGGAGAAGGAATCAGCATGTCCAAAGCACACATGCACACCCACACTTATTTTAACTTTACTTATAATTAACAAGATATAAACTCAAACTAGTGTTCGTCAACCCATCAATGAATAAAAATGGTTTTTATATAATGAGAATGTATTAAATGTGTAATATTAACCATCTATAAGACAAATGAAATCCTGTCATTTATGAAAACATGGATATGCTTGGAGAATATTATATTAAAGTAAGTCAGGCATAGAATTACCAATATGCTATTTAATCAAATATAAAGCTAAAAAGACTGAATTCATAGAACTAGAGAATAACAATTAAAGCAGTAAAGTGAAGCTGGGAGAGCTTTGTGAAGAGAGCACAGAAAATGTTTACCAAGTAGAAGCCAACTGAAACACACACACACACACACACACACACACACACACACACACACACCACACACACACACACACACACATACACACACCACACACACTGAAATAGACATGACCTACTAATGCTGGCATTTAACCTCCATAGCACCCTTTCCTCTACATACTGTGTTAATTACTACTCATTCTCTTGCTCTCACTTTCTCATTATAAGTAAGGATATCATATACAGATACTTCTCTGAATATACATGTAAATACATATATGTTTATGTACATATATACAAATATTTATATTAACTCATAGTTTTAAAATACATATTCTAATTCTTAACAAAGCCATATCGTTTTGCTTCATGTGTTATATGGATATCTTACTATTGAAAATTGAGAATATAATGTTTCTTCATAATCTGAATGCTGAAATATTAAGATGCGTCAGATGTTATTTGTACAGTGTCGGTGTAGAAGGACATTAGTATAAGGCCGCCTTTCATTTCAGCAGCTCACTAGAGTGGAGAACTCCTGTAGAAATGGGTTTCAATTAAGCTCATTTGGCAGATGCTAATGAAGGTGGCTCTGGCTCTGTGTGAGGAGGTAATTAGCCTCTTCATTTCCTCGCTCATGCTCTGGCCTTACAGAGAGGCCTCTACTGTGTCAGTCTCTTGGGCCTAGCTCATCTTTTTCAGGCCCCCAAATGGAATTCCTGTTGATATGTCCAAAGACACACAAGTGGTAAAAGCCTTCAAGTCTTGTCTCAACCATTTCCTGGGTTCTGCCTTCTTCTTTCATTTTATATACACACTTTCACATTGATATGTGTCCCTTCGAACTGCATAAAGTGGCCAGTGGAATGTGACATACATGTGTCCACATGCATGTGCATGTCTTCGTTTATCAACACTGTTACATACTTCCACAATTGCTCTGAACTGAAATACTAATATATAAGCACTAAGATGTCTTTTGAGGCAGGGTCTCTATGCAGCTCTGGCTGGCCTGGAACTCAATATATAAATCATGCTAACCTCAACCTCACAGAAATCCACCTGCCTATGCCCACTGAGTGATGGGACTAAAGGCTCCTGCCACCATGCCCAGCAGAGCTAACATATTATTCATATGTTTTACTAACTTCAAGTGTAATTTTTATATATTTATTATCAATCCCATTTTTAAATGTTTCATTACAAACTGCAACAGAAATTAAATAAAGCCTATAATTCTGGCTTACTTTCGATTTTACTAATATTTTACCTTAATGCCTATGCTGCCTTTTAATAAAGTGTGTTTGTACTATTAAGCAACCAGTAAGCAACTTGCTTGTTGTTATCTGTGCACTACAGAAGAACACACTGAATCCACAGCAGGGTCCAAACCACCTGATGACTCGTTCAACAATGTAGGCCATAAGGAAAACCAAAGCACTATCAGGACAAAAAATTACGCCATATTCCTGGACCTTATAGTAACAACAGGGGAATGTGATGCCTACAGGTGATCATGAGAACATGGAGCACAATGACTTCCACACCAGGTAACACCATGGTAGACTCTTTCCTATCAGGACCCCTGTCTTCCCATGTTCAAGCTCTGTGGAATTCTTATGAGGAAAATAAAACAGAAACGATATTTACAAAATTGCTTTCTTGGGTATGTTAGTTATTGATACCATTTTGCTGTCTTTTTCAATTTTGAGAAAACTCTACTTCAAAATGAACCTTACACAGATGTGCTGAAGAGGCCATGATTTATCAACATGAAATGTCAAGGAAATTCCTTGAGCCAAGGAGTTCCCAGTCAGCCAGAACACAAGGAAAATCTTGTGTCAAAAAGACATAAAGGTGAGGAAGAGGCAGGGCAGGTGCAGACAAGCACACGGCCTGGTGTTCAGTGCCCAGCACTGGCAAGAAAAACATGAGACACGTGTAGTTTTATTTGCAAATAATGTTGTTCTGATTGAGGCATCATTTTATACACAATTACAGTCCTTTCCTTGTGGCCTCGCAAGCTGTGAGCTGTCCATTTAAGAGCTGAATTTTCAGCAAGTTCGCCCTCATTCTCTCCATTCCACGTGTAGCACGAGCACAGGTCCACGTCTGAGCTTTACCTGATCTTGGACCTTTTTCCTTTCAACATTTAGCATATAATTAAGGGCTCAAAATCTCTAATGCTATCTTTACATTTTTTTTTCAGTATATTTTTGATTTGAAAGTCTTGTTTCTATGTCTACAAGTTTGTGATGATTACGTTTTACTTTCTTCTTTATTTTTTATGTATACACAGTTTTAAGCAATTTCTAATGTACTAGGTATCTCAATTATTGCATTACCAAACACTTTCCCACAGTTGAAAGGTAATTCCCCTTCTACCTGACTGTCCATGATCCTCCACTCTAGTTTCCCCACATCCTCTCAGTTAACAGGAATTTGTTACACTTCTGGTTTTTGAGTATAACGAAAAGATCAAGCATTTAGTTACGTCTTGGGACAAGAACGTTTCAGATCCTAGCCTCCTATATTTTCACTGCTTAGTCACTTCTCCACAGTGTTCATTTTTTATTTTAATTCCCCAAGCACATGTCAATGGTACCTACCACTGCTGAGTTGTAGTGGTGCATTCTATCCCACATTATACTTCTGGTATGTTATACTTCTCATGCACATTTTCACACTTTTTTAGTCACTATCTATATGAACAGTCGAATAGTTTCTGTGACTGAGCAAACCCTCACTTCCCTTGTGGTGTTCTCTAGAATTCTCCCTCTACAAACTCTAGCTCTCCACAGCCTGGGAAAGAGCTATTAGCTGCACAGCTGTATACAATAGGTGATTAATGAATCCTTGCTGATCACAACAACAACAACAACAACAACAACAACAACAACAACAACAACAACAACAAGGAAAGTAAGAAGAGGGGAGAAATCAAAAAGGGGAGAGGAAGGGAGGGGGCAGATGCATAGAGAAGGTGACAGAACAGAGAATGAATGTGGGAATGCAGGTGTGTGTGTGTGTGTGCTGTGTGCGCGCGTGCATGTGTGCATGCATGTGTACATGTGTGCTCGCTTCCCTAGAGCAGCTGCCTCAGGCTAGGTTAAAATTATACCATTTTTAGAAGGATGCATTTTAGCAGATGTAGAACGACTGGAAAATGGATTCTTATTCTCCCATTTGTCTTCTGATCCTCTGTGACCTTGATTCTGCTATTAAAACTCTGAAGTATCTGAAGTCAAATGTTTCTGACAGACTCCAGATGGATAACTCCAATATTTCCTCTGCTCTTAACTTGGGAGTTCCATATGGCTTTGAAAGACTAGTCTACCTGATCTACTGAAGAAGCTGCTAAGAAGGACTGTCATGTCAAAAATTTTTCTGTCACAAGGTGACAAAAGCTAATTTACTACCTTTCATATATTTCACAACTAAAATTATATGAATCAACTGTCCAGATTGTAGTCAAAACTCAACTCAATTAAGAATTAAACAGATTTTAAGACGGGCTAGAGCAGAAGCTGAGAGAGATTTGAAGGATGCAGACAGATAGCGAGGTGCCAGTAGGACCTCTGAGAAAGCAGCAACTGTGACAACATTATGTCACCGCAAAGGGACAAGCCTTCACCTGAGGAGCATCAGTGCTGAAGTTTGTGCTAGAGCTCACAATTCCTTCCTGGAAAACACTGCAATGCTGGATTACCACAGCCATCACTCTGTGCACACGGCCAGTGCATTGAGCATCAGTTCAATTACCTCATTCCAGAAACACTGACTGAAGAGCAAATGCTAAGGAATGCAGTGGCCGCACCTTCCATCTCTAGACACAGGAGGAGAAGGCATGGACATGCTCATAGCAGTGGTAAGCAAACACAGAAGTGGTCAACATGCTCTATGCACGCTCTCCCTCACGTACACTAACAGAGCTTACGAGGAGGCAGGACCAACACCATTCTGACTGACAAGAGCCTTTGGGAATTCGGAAAGTGTATCATTGCGAAAGTGGAGTATGTTGGACAGGAGAGTTTAAGTCTGCTCAGAGTGTATACTGTATACACATGTATACAGTGTATAGACATGGGAAGCATTTCAATGAAGAAAGAATGTTCAGTTTGGCTTTCTTGATCAGCCAAAAATATATCAAATATTTAAAAAATATTTAAGTGTCTAATTCTTAAAGTTTCTGTATATTCTGTTCTAAAACAGAATGACTACAGCAAACATACAACTCCCAAGATGGAAAAACAAAAAGCAAAAAACCATAATCCTCATGCAGAATACTATTTTAAGTCTTTCTCTAAAATTCTCATGAGACTGTGAAAATCAATTTTGGAATATCAACTTCTTCAAAAAGCCATAAAATAGGTATTTCTGCTTCACTGATCCTTGATCATTAGGATACTGTGAGATGATTAAAGTTTAAAGAGGTCATCGTTTATACCTCCAATACCTACCAGGCTATCCTCGATAAAGTCTCTGATTCCCGCCCCACTCCCTGGCTCTCCAAGGTTAAATGCATGCAGTTTTGCTACTCTCGGGCTGTCTGAACCATGGAGCCCGGGTAATGAAGAGATCTGTCTCACAGGCGGGGAGAGCTTATTCCTTTCACCAGGTCAGTTTGCATGGATGGCCCTTCAGCATCAGCGGGCATCAGGACTGCCCACCACAGGGCATTAAGGCTTTCAGCATCACTCGCTCCCAAAGTTCCTCAATCTGTGGGCCTGCAGTGGGGCCGGGACAGTAATAAGGCAGGGTGGTGGTGGTCAAGTCCGACAGACTTCACAGATAACTAAGCCAGAGGGTCACAAATTTATCTCTGTTGCACCCCAACATTATCTAAGTCCCAAACTGATCATTTTATGTCTTATTTCATCATTCCCATCCATCACTGGTCATCAATACACTGACTGGCTTCTACAACAAAGCCACAATTACCTGTACAAAATACAAACTTGATCATAATTCTTAGCAGAATAAAACCTTTCAGAGCTTTCTATCACCCTCCATACAAAGATCAAACTCTTTCACATAAAATAACAATCACATGTCACTTCAAACCTCACTTCCTGCATCTACGGCTGCTCTAAGGGATGACCTCAAAGTAAGACACGCTAAAGCTCAGATTGGTTACCTGACAATTCTGGAAACGGAGATTCTCCAAAACCAAAACTGAGGCTCTCTGCTCCTTGTGAATGTCACAGGGTTCAGTGAAGGCAGTCGCAAGGGGACAAGGTGGGGCGGAGGTAGATGGCACCTGACACCCTCACAGGAAGTGCATGCACCACACACACATACACCAAACACCTCAGACATGCAGAAAAAGAAAGGATCCCCATATTTTCCAACAAATGTGGATTTAGTCATTTGCATGTTTAATGATTTAATTGTTTAATGACTTTAAAGGATTTATTTAAACAGGAAATAACACCACTAAAATGTATTTGATAATTCTGCCTTTTGAGTTGAGCGAGAGATGTGCCTGATATCAAAGAGGGCCATGGCTGACATATGGACATCTATTCCTAAAGGACGTGCTAGAAGTGACACCTGGCATCAGCTGATGCTGACTCTGCTTTCATCAGGACAGCTGGTCCCCACTGAGATTAGGTGACAAAGATACCATAGCTCACTATAACAGTGTTGTCAACTCTCTGTTCTGTTTAATAAATGCAATTTGTTACACAGTAACAGAAGAAAATACAGGTCTTTTCCATATAAATATATATGGATGAAGCTTTCCATTAAAAAATAATTCTCAGTTATCTTTTCAATGCCCATGGCCTTTCTAATTTAAACTCTGTTATTTCAATGCCATTAAGTTTTTAACATGCATATTTATTAGTCTTTGAAAAAGAGGATTTGGGACAAGTTCTCTCCGAGAGCCAGGTAGAAGGCGAACATGAATGTAGTAAGATAAAATACCAGTGTCTCTTTTCCACAATAGAGTAAGCTTGCCTATCTTGTACGCCATCATCTTTTCCCTTCTGAAATAGGTTGATACAGGACAAGATTTGCAAATAAGGAATTTTCCTGACTTTACTATTAGAGAAAAACATCAGTTAAATTGTCAGATAAATTTTATGAAGCTAAAATATAGGTTACAGTAGTCTAAAGTGATAAGAAGGTTAATAAGAAGGCAACAAACTTTTTTTGGTACTTAAAAATGGATACTTGTTTCTATGAGGGCTGTAACTGTATCATTATGAAAAGGGGTTTTGTTTTCCCCAGTGCTAGACATAGGACTGAGGGCCTTGGGCTTGCCAGGTAAGCACTTACCACTGAGCTACATGCCCTAATCCACTTAACTTCCAATATAAAGTAAAAAATAAAATGGTAACATAAGAACTAAACTGTTATATGAATAAAACTGAAGCTAAGCATACGTTACTTATTTCAAAAGCATTTCTTTCATAATCTAATCAGAGTGTCCACCTTTCAGACACTTTGAAACATTATCATCTCCAAAATTCATATTAAAAAAAAGAATTAAATTTAAAAATAAAAATGACATAATATCTTAAGTTTATGATATTTTGTGGAGCTTACATAGTAGGTATTCTCAGCCACATGCTACAGCATATAGCAGTTTACAAACCAGACATCAACAGGGACCCTCCTTAGAAAATAAAAGCTAAAACTGCCACATTTTACCATAATGTATATGCAAACATACCTCTGTTATTTTTTTCAAAATTTGTTAAATTTCTATATTATCTAAAAAACAAAAACAAAAATGACCCAGCTTCAAATATTTATGGTCTCCTATGTGATAGATTCTGTGAGGCTCCTGAAAACAAGTAAGACTTCCTGTTGCTCTCAAAACCTCCTTAGCCAGCAGGAGAGTCAGGCACTTACAAGTAACACTGAGTGACCATGAAGAGAGGAGCCCCTCACCCTCAGAGGGCTGCACCTGCGAGCTTTCTTGGGCTGCAGCTTCTGGGACAGAGAGAGGAGTCAGTCTAAGAAGGGCTTAGTTCTGTGACTGAAGAGGCCAAAGCCAGGAAGGACAGGACAGGTCAGGACAGGTGCTGTCCTGTTACAGTCCCATTCTTATCACCGTGCCCAATTCCCAATACCGGGCACCCAACTCAGTGACACCTCCTCTCCCACTGAAGGATGAGCAACTGAGGCTCGGGACGGCTGCACCCAGGTGCTCTCTGGCTCCTTCCCTCCTAAGTGGGCTCCTCCTGTCTATGTATGAGCGCTTGCCTGCATGTGCGAAAGTGCACTGCAGTGCATGCTGTACCCACACAGACCTGACGAGGGTGCTGGAGCTCCTGCGACTGCAGTAAGGATGGGTTGTGAACTGCCATGTGGGTGCAGGGAATGGAACTTGGGACCTGTGTAATGTGTGCTCTTAAGCCCTGAGCCAGCTCACCAGCCTCCCAGAAACCTTGCTGTTTTCTTTATCTGTCTTAGTCCATAGGACTCCTGTGTTTCTTAGAATGAGTATCGAATATGTCCTAATACATACATTCATCACTTGAGGAGTAGAACAGTACAGACTGTTAATCTCTGCTGAAGTGACTCCAACTGACCACATAGAGATCTCAGTGAGTTTCTAAAACTTGGTCCTGATTTTTTTCTTCATATTTTGCTACTTGTTACTGAGCATGTAAGGCCTCTACTACTGTAGCTAAATATTAAATATTGTGGAAAAACAACTGAGATGAGATCACATACATTTCACAATAATAACCCTTTGCTATTTAGGCATTTGTTTAAAATTTTAGTGTTTAAAGCTGATTTGCTAATATTTCGATCACAAATCTGGAGTCTTATAACTTTTCTATTCTGTCTATAAAAGTACAACACTTGTCTACCGCTGAGTGGAGCACCCTGCAGTAAGCTGTACTTCTTATTATGCTCTTGTCTACAGCACAAAATGCAATGGCACAACTATACCCAATGCTGCTGAGACTACTGCTAATGCAACTTTGCTATAAAAAATTAAACTCATCGTGGTCATTTTCTGGGGCGCTGGTTAATTTGTTCCTTCTTAAACATCACTGTATAATAAGTTGGAATAGTTATGCAAGTTTAATGCCAGACACCAAGTGAACACTGGATTTCTATTGTCTAATGTGCTACACATCGGTCACATTCTTCCAGCAACGAAACATGTTTTGAGCTTCAATACTTTGGTGGGGAAGGCTGGACAGTGGGGCTGTGCTGAGGTCACATTCACACTGTGCTTATCCACATGCACTGAAACAGCAAGTTTCTTCCTTACTCCTGGACTCACGGCTCTCAAAACCTGACCTCCATGAACTCTTCAGGTGATTCACCTTCCAGATCACCTGCTTTTGCCTGACTGACCTTGCCATCCTCACGAGCCTTGGGGCCTCCATGCCTCACTCACTTCTTTTATCAAACAGCATCCCTGCTCTGCACCTCTGACCTCTTCCTATCTGTGGGCTGCTTAGTCCATCTGCCTCAAGGAAACACTCATGGCCATGCTATTTCTCTTCTAGATTACTGAAACATATATTATTATTCTTAAATATTAATAAAACCTCTCATGTATGTCTCAAATTGACATGCACAAACAAGGCACTGAGACATCTTGAAAACGGTACACATCGGTTTTGTACGCCTTCTTTCAATACAACTCTATGCATTTAGACTCCTCAGTTTGTGTGTCTGGGGTTTCACCCTAATTTCTCCCTAAAGAAACTGAGCACAGTCACCAAACAATTCTTTACAGTGTTCTACTAAACGGTGCCATAGAATATACTTATAGAAAAGTTTTCACATAACAATAATAATTTTTAACCAAAAAATTAAAACTAAGCTTAAGCTGCCCTAAATTATCCCTTCAAACACAAAGTAACATAATTTACTTCCAGAACATGGCCTTTAAGCGTTTCAAACTTATTCACTTAGATAACTCAACTTATGAAAATAAAATACTAAAACACTGTTTTGTAGATTTTTTTCCCAGTTTAATATTCTATTCTGTGAGCATCTGGTCCTTCTATCACCTCTCTGTGAACACAGGTGATCACAGTCTAAGCATGTGTGACGACAGGAGTCAATGTTAGCAGTGTCCTCAGCCACCATGCTCTGTCATCTCATTCCATCTGCATTACTTTCTAAAGCCAAGAAGCACATGTCCCCCCAGAAGCCTCTCGATCAGTAAGATCTACACGAGCCTAGGGAACAGACCCTGTGGGGCCCGCCCATCACTTCCTCTCAGCTCGCTTACATCTAGGACTAGAACCAGGACTATGAAAAGTTTATGTGTAGATTCTAGAAGATGAGCTCAAACCATTTGAACAATGTCTTTCTCTTGAACATAAAGCTATTTCAGAGCACTTCAGTGATAAATGAGCTGCCCTACTAGAGTCCAGTTTGACAGCTAAACCCTTTGGACAGGTAGGTTAGGAACTGGTTACATTCTTACAACTGCTCTAGACCTGGAGGACAACCCAGGTGAACTTGTACAGAGTATTACTAGCTTCACTTTACTGCCTATCTTGTCACAAATACAAAGGTAGAACAATGCAGATCGATCCATGCTTATCACCCTGTACAAAGCTCAAGTCCAAGTGGATCAAGGACCTCCACATAAAACCAGGTACACTCAAACTAATAGAAGTAAAAGTGGGCACTCAAACACATGGGCACTGGGAAAAATTTCCTGAACAGAACACCAATGATATATGCTCTAAGATCAATAATCGACAAATGGGACCTCATAAAATTGCAAAGTTTCTGTAAGGCAAAGGACACTGTCAATAGGACAAAATGGCAACGAACAGATTGGGAAAAGATCTTTACCAATCCTACATCTGATAGAGGGGCTAATATCCAATATATACAAAGAAGTCAAGAAGTTAGACTCCAGAGAATCAAATAACCCTTTTTAAAACTGGGCTACAGAGCTAAACAAAGAATTCTCAGCTGAGGAATATCGAATGGCTGAAAAGCACCTAAAGAAATGTTCGATATCCTTAGTCATCAGGGAAATATAAATCAAAACAACTATGAGATTCCACCTTCACACCAGTCAGAATGGCTAAGATCAAAAACTCAGGAAACAGCAGATGCTGGCGAGGATGTGGAGAAAGAGGAACACTCCTCCATTGTTGGTGGGATTGCAAGCTGGTACAAGCACTCTGGAAACCAGTCTGGAGGTTCCTCAGAAAAATTAGACATAGTACTACCTGAGGACCCAGCTATACTCATGGACATATACCCAAAAGATGCTCCAACATATAACAAGGACACATGCTCTACTATGTTCATAGCAATCTTATTTATAATAGCCAGAAGCTGGAAAGAGCCCAGATGTCCCTCAACAGAGGAATGGATACAGAAAATGTGGTACATTTACACAATGGAATATTACTCAGCTATCAAAAACAATGCCTTTATGAAATTCATAGGCAAGTGGATGGAACTAGAAAATACCATCCTGAGTGAGGTAACCCAATCACAAAATAACGCACGTGGTCTTTACTTACTGATAAGTGGATATTAGCCCAAAAGCTTGAATTACCCAAGATTCAATCCACAGACCACATGAAGCTCAAGAAGAAGGACAACCAGGGTTGGGGATTTAGCTCAGTGGTAGTGCTTGCTAGGTAGTGGTAGACCCACAAGGCCCTGTTGGTCCCCGGAAAAAAAAAAAAAAAAAAAAAAAAAAAAAAGACGACCAAAGTGTGGTCCTTCTTAGAAGGAGAAACAAACACAAGAAAATATGGAGACAAAGTGTGGAGCAGAGACTGAAGGAAAGGCCATCCAGAGGCTGCCCCATCTTTGGATCCATCCCACACACAAGCCACCAAACTCAAACATTATTGTTGATGCCAAGAAGTACATGCTGACAGGAACCTGATAAAGCTGTCTGCTGAAAGCCTGTGCCAGAGCCTGACAAATACAGAGGCAGATGCTCGCAGCCAACCACTGAACTGAGAACAGGGTCCCCATGGAGGAGTTAGAGAAAGGACTGAGAACAGGGTCCCCATGGAGGAGTTAGAGAAAGGACTGAGGTAGCTGACGGAGTTTGCAACCCCATAGGAAGAACAACAATATCAACCAACCAGACTCCCCCACAGAGCTCCCAGGGACTAAACCACCATCCTAAAAGAATCCTCAAATGGAGTGCATATGCAGCAGAGGACGGCCTTGTCAGGCATCAGCGCGAGGATAGGCCCTCGGTCCTGTCAAGGCTCCAGGCCCCGGTGTAGGGGATGTCAGGGCGGGGATGTGGGAGGAAGCGGGTGGGTGGGTGGGTGAGGAGAACCTTCATAGAAAGCAGGAGTGGGGGGGAGAGCGGGGTTCTGGAGGGGAAGCTGGAAAATGGTATAATATTTAAAAATGTAAGTAAAAAGGCAATTAAAAATATTTTGTCACAAAATATGGCAACTGTATTCACATGACTGTTTATTCTCTTCTGTATTAATTTTATATTTTATGTATAACCTCATATTTATATTAAACATTTTCTCTGTTAAAAAAAGAACTCTTTCCCCCCTTAGTTATCATATTTTATGCCTACATATTTTTAACTGTTAATAATAACAATAAGCAAAATATCCTGGAAAACACAGTATCTAAAGAAATGAAGGTAATTACTGAACATGTAGCCAAGGGTTCTTACCCAATTACTCTTCTTTTTTGAGACTAGTCTCTCCCTGATTCTGATCTCATCAGTCACACCAGAATGTCTGTGTAGCCTGCACACCCTAAACACCGCACCCTTGCCACCCCGAGCTGGAGTACAGGTGCCGGGCTCAGCACCTTGCATGGATGCTGGGGATCCAAAGGTGGGATTTTGTGCTTCGTGTGCCAAGAACTCACCACATCACCCACCTGTCCAGCCCAATTCTGTTCTTAACATTGCTCCAACAAACGTCTTCCTGGACCAACTGCTGGACAGCAAACGCTACATCACAAGACTGCTCTAGCTGTCTTAATACTGAGGCGGTAACACACTCACAGGGTTAGGATATTAAGACTGGAGAGAGGCAGTGGGACAAATCAGCCAGCAGAGGCACTTGCTACCAAGCCTGACGACTGGGCCTGAAGCTCGGGACCAACACCGGGAAAGACGGAACTCACTCCCACAATGTTCCCCTGACCTCCACACATGACACTTAAAATGTAACACATTAGAAGGTGTAACTAATTTCTTTTACATTCTATCTGCCATTTATAAACATATTTATACACACACAAGCGACAAGGACATAAATTATGAATTACTGCGGAGTCAAAGCTGCACATTTTACTATTTTGGCAGATTCTACCATACAACCTTCTAGAACGGTTTCATGAGCTCATACTCCAAAAGCAAATGATCACAGCGATCTGTTGCCGTGAACGTCAAGAAAACGAGATATTATTTTAAATTTAGATTCTCGAGATGGAAATGGCATTTGATACGGTTTTAAATTTTCTTAGTCTACTGACAGTGGAGACGTATCTCTATACCACTAAAGGCATCTAAAAGGTATTTCTAGTTTTGAAGTGCGCATTCACCTGGAAGGCCAATTACTCTCCTTGCTTTCTCACTTACTAGGAGCTTTGTGGTATACTGATGAGATCTATTATTTTGTGGAACATTTTATATAAAGATTTTTTTAAAAGCATCACGTGTGTGTGTGTGTGTGTGTGTGTGTAGATAGGTATCCACACATGTGCACACACATATCCTCTGAGGATAATCATCCAGGAAGCGTCCCTACAGACTGACCAGCTACTGTGATGGGTTTGGTTTTGTCCATATTCGATTGTTGAGCTTTTCACTGTTACCCCTGCATATAACCACACAGAGAACACATTTACTTCTACATCTCTATGAAACTGTACTAAGAACCCTTATTTGATCACACAGTTTGAGCTAAGCCAGCTGTGCTACTACAAGGCTTTCATCCTAACACTGGGAAGGAGGAGACTCAGGACCAGGAGCTCAATGCCAATGGGTGCTATATGAGACCCTGTCTTAATCATCAAAAACTCAATTTTAAATATTTTAGAAATGAAATGCAGTAGCTATCCCCTTGCCCACATGATACTCAGGCCCCCAGTGTGACCCCAGGCCTTCACCACATCCACATACTCCCTGTTACCTCCTTGCTGTCCTCACAATTCAGAGCACCGCTGAGCACAGTGGCTAGTAAGTAAGTATCTATGAATGAATACCAAACCATGTGTATTTCCATTATTCTATTTATTCAAATGTATAATTGTCTTAAAAACCACCCAATGCGTCTTCATAAATTAAGGACTGTGGGCACAGATTTAGGGAAAGGAAGTCTCTCTGGTTTCAGAAAATGCTAAACTAAGAAGACCTAAATCTACCAAACCCTATGTAATAAGCCACTATAAAAAGAAAATCTTAGGCGACAACGCTGGGCAGGGTAGCTACCTCACCAAAGCCGACAGCAAAGCGGGCTCGAGCCATCTAAGCCTAACAACGCAGAGTGCGCTGCATGCTGTAGCCTTCCTCTGGGCACCGGAGCAGCTCGTCCTGCCCTTATCCAGCATGCAGCTGCCAGACTCTTCTGCAGACAAGTTACAACTTCTAGTTATGGAGAAAGAAATTTATTACACCTTCGCAAAATAAGCCTGCAATATTTTGACAATCCATACTGAAGTCTGGCAAACAGCCACAGTCACTTGATTCAGCCAGGAGGCAAGCATTGCTAACTCACAGCTCTCTGCCTGGCTGACCTGCATTTATTCATGAACATGGGGAGCTCTGCATTCCATTCAGAGAATTTCTGCCCTAAAAGCTGTATTGGAAGAAATATTAGCTTTACCCAGTACGCTAACTTCTGAAGTGCCATTTAAACGCTGCGTTGGGTGCAGTCTTACGTAGACTTTCTCAAAGTCTACATTGTATCTTGAACTCCACTTGTCTGATACCAGTTTTCTGATTTTCCTTTTATAGAGATTTAAAGGTTTGAATAGCTGGAAGTCACTTTCCAACTTAGCATCTTATCAAGGTAGACGACTTCCTTTCTTCATATCCACATTCACATTCCTTACAGCTGTGACCCACAGTTAACAACAGGGACTAAGTCCCAGCCCTGCCCCCTATCTGCTATGCTATTGTCAGAGGTCCTTCACTATTTAAAGCAATAGCTCCCCTTCCATCATCCTGTATGATGTTAAAGGTAATAATAATCCTGATATATAATAGCAATGTGGGAGGGGTACGTGAGATAATGCATAGGAAGAGGTCAGCCAAGGGTTAAGGGAATGCTCGATGGTGGAGTGCCTGCTAGGTACCCAGGAGGCTGTGGACTCAAGCACCAGCACTGGGAAGGAAGATGACGGGATGGGGGTAGGGGGCTACTCAAAAGTCCTAAGACTTGACTGACAATGTCAATGTTTAACATCTGCTGACTGCTTACTCTTGTCCAACACTTCCAGGTACCAGGGAGACAGAGATACTAAGTGAACTAAAACGTTGATCTTACAGCACTTGCACTGCACAAGGAAAAGAAAAAATTAAAATATGTGATGTCATCTGAAGGTGAATATTCATAACCATTAGAGATTAACCATGGAGCAGAAAAGAATGAGGAGGACATACTATTTGCACGTGACAGAGTAGGGTTGCCGAGGAGCTGATCGCAGGAGCCCATTCACTAATAGCAACATCAAGCAACTCCCCCACTCCACTTGTCTAGTTTCCCTGCACTTGAGAGTAAATGCAAGGAATGAAGATAAGAAACTGCCTTAGTCACTTAGCCATTACAGTAATAAAATGATATTCTGATGAATAAAGAGAAAAAAATAAATGTGAAACAGAAATTGCATCTAAAGCATTCTTTATGTAGACTAAATATAAAATCTATAAAGATGAAAATTAGATATTTTATAGCATATTATATGGCCAAATATATTAGCTTCTTACACGATTTAAATCAAGGAATAGATTCAGTAATAAGAGGACAAATGACTTTTCAAAGGAAGATATAAAACAGTGGAACCACCACAACAAACTCCATATCACTCATTCCACTCATAACTGAAAGCTGTCCTTACCACCTCTGTTTCAATTATCTTTACAAGAGACTAATAGGATTCTTTGAACAACGTTTACAATAAACAGATACTCGTGTGCATACTTGAAATCTAGGTTTAAATCAGGTTAGCATGTCGATTGGCTTTGCTTTTCATCTCGAGCTCTTTAACCTTCTGCACCTCCAGCACTCACTAGTTTGCATATCTCGCACTATGAAATGATGGGTAATCAGCTCTGTCACACTAGCGATCTGACAGAAAGATAATAACTGACCATGTAATAGGCTAGAGAATCCAATCCACTACCTAAGTTCACTTCATGGAAACTTTTATGCAGTGAGAGATGTAATTTTATTTGAAATTATATATTCCTACTCAGACACAGATCTGCAGGTTAATTTCCATCATGGATTTGATCTCTAACGTGAACCTGACTAACTATAGATTGTGCAGATATCTGGTTAGCTTGTAAAGCCAAGCAGCACTATATGTAAAACAGTTTATTTTGTGTTAACCTAATGGGTAAAAAGTATGTTACTGGCTCAAGGTTGATTCTAACAGGATACACAAGAACTGAAGTTCATACTCAAGTGTATAATAAGAATACAAAACCCTTGTCATCTCGTTGGAGAAACTAGGTGTAGATGGAGACATTAAAGGTAAGCCCGGGCTTGTGGATTCTGAGAATCTAGGTGTAAAACAAAAGAACAAACTGTCAAGCTATATGTCCTAAAGTGAGTGTGAAGTGAAACTTAGGACGAGTCTACACTAAGGGAAGGATAACACAGGACTGATCTATAACAATCAACTGGATACAAGTCTCTTACCAATTTCAATGTCTTTCCCATTTGTACACTGCTCATGTTGCACAGCCCTCAAAGAAAGAGCCCTGCCATTCCCAGCCCAGCTCCCCCAACTGTCAACATGCTGAAAGGCCCACCAGGCTCCCTGCTGCGCTGTGCTCCAGGTCCCTAAGGTGCTGTGTGAAACACATAACACTCCCTGCGCAGTCCTGACCTCACAGTCCCTTAGTGCATCAAAGAATCGTGTGCGATAGATCTTACAGGTAAAACGTCTAAAGCGAGCTTTGAGCTAGTGGCCTGGCCCCTCAGAAGGGAGCGAAGATTTTCTGAGAAGGGACGTATAGCTTTAACCAGTCCCAAACTTTCAATGCACTGTAAACCTAATGCTCAAAACTAAAACTCTGACTCACTCCCAAATGCTAGACCTCTTCCTTGATGTCTACATCCTCAAATCTTTTGCCAGAACTTTTCAAAGTATGATCCTCACATCTTTCAAGATAAATTGGGAAAGAGAGAAAACAAATTAGGCCATTTGTATCCTAGCAAACGCTGAGCAGAAAGGTAATGTGTCTTCATAAAATTAAGGGAAGTCTATATTTCAGCTAGATTGCCAGGAGTTACTGGTGCTCACAGAAGCAATTTGTCCCTGACTTTGGCACATACCCTAAAAGCTTTCTTCTGTGACAAATGCTAACAAAGTAAGTATTCTTTTTTAAAAAATAAAAGAAACAAGGTCTCAGTCCTACCTTTGGAATAGGATTCAGCAGAACCACCCCCGACTTCTTGGTGATGACTTGCTTTGTATTGAAGTGATGATCTATAAGTTGAGGGATATTTGAAAAGCCAGTGCCCTCAAATCGATATAGATTCTGGAGAGAGAACAACAACATAGAATTATCAGGAAGACACTGTTTCAGAAAAAAAAAAAAAAAGATCTTATCCAGAAGTTAAGTTCTGTTAGGAGAGCTGTCAGTGTACAGCATCATAAATATACAACAATACTCAACTACAAACTTAACAGATAGCAAAATATAAAATAGACAGAAACATTAGACTCAACAATCTACTGCCAAATATTCTGGAATTTAGAAAAAATTCCAGGCTAAACATAACTCACATTGTTATTATAGCAAGAGGAAAGGCTAATGGAGCTCAACTGCATTGTATGAAAATGGTGACCAAAGCAAACAAGGCAGGTGCCCACTCACGTTTAAGCAGAAGGAAGACATTACGTCTCCATGTATGCTCCCTTCTATAAACTTTCAGTACCAAAATACTGTCAAAGGTTCGAGGGAGTCTAATAAAACAGTACCTAAGATACTCATTTCTTACTTGCTAGTACAATGGGTTTTTCTACAGGAGGACCTCAATGGACCACTGATATATATAAAGATGCAAACATCATTCGCACGAGAGATAAAGCTAAAGAAATAAAGACGAGCATCAGTGATAAGCCTTTGAGATCAGCAAGCACAGAGCCTGGCATCTTTTTAGATGTACTTTTATTTATTTTGTGTGTGTGTGTGTGTGTGTGTGTGTGTGTGTGTGTGTGTGTGTGTGTGTGTGTGTGTGTGTGTGTGTGTGTGTGTGTGTGTGTGTGTGTGTGTGTCCACAGAAGCCATGAAAGGGTGGCAGATTGCCCCAGGCTGGAGTTACAGGTGGGTGTGAGACATTTGGCATAGATGCTGGGGGAATCCGACTCAGGTCCAGAAGCTATCTCTCCATTCCCAGGTTTACTTATGCCTTGTATGTCTGTCTCCCTTGTAGAATGCAGGCACTGTAGGCAACAGACTCATTGATTTTTCACTCAGTGTAAGAGCCCTGTGGTCTGGTACAGTCTGTGGCCTGCAGAAAGAAACATGTGAATGACGTACAATGCCTTCAGTGTTGTGAAGAGAACAAAATAGTTTATACATGGTTCACACACTCATGAGCACAGATGTTATATGTGCAATGTTTAACTAACAAAGTGAGATTCACACATAATGAATCTCACAGCCACCCTACTCTGAGTCTCATGCATCCCCAGAACCTCACAACTACCTAATAAAGCCCTAGATTTCTGTTTCCCTTCCTTAATTTAAGAACATTTCAAAATTTGGAATTACTAATTTTACAAAAATTATTGTAATACCTGTGAGGTTCTCAGCACCCTAACATGGTATAAAATCAGTCCATTCCCTTTCTAGGACGGGAAGATACATCGATGGATATAAAGGCATTAAGTTATCGTCAATGTCGTGTAAGCAAATAAAAGAGAGAAGAGAACGCTCCCGGTGTTTTGGTTTGTTCCTTTACTCTCAAGGCCCTGCATGCTGCACCAGATGTGGCTTCAAAGGGATCTGAGTCCCTCCTGCTCCTCTGACCTAACCGCACAGAGAATGGTTCAGCTTGATGATACTATGGCAGGCAGCAAAGGAAGCCTAACGTGGGCCGCTTTGTTGGTTGGTTTGATTGATTTGACTTCTTTGGGACAGAATCTTGCCATGTTCCCCAGGCTGGCCCTGAAAAAGGCCGTTGCTTGCTCAGTACCTCCTGGGAAGTAAGGCTTTGGAATGGCTAAGTCAGACAGTATACTAGAGGTGTAGAAAATGACATGACGTAGCTATTGCCTTGCCCTACTGATGTCGGAATGATTGCTGTGCAGCGGGAAACATAATCCTAACTACACAGGATAAGCCACAAGTTTGGAACTGCTATGCAAAAATATGTTGGCATTTTACTGCACACAAGGAGACCCACAGCATGAATTTAAAATGTAGCTTTACAGAGCCCAGAGACTACAGTAATGAATCTAAGTAATTCGTACATTTAATTACCTCAAAGTGAACTTGATACATGATCAATATCTATCTCTCTCCATTTCTTAATTAAAAAGAATATGCAGTTGGTCAAAGCTTTGGGCACATATTCACCACAATGTGATGCTCTCACTCACGACTGTCAGGTGCCAAGTAACCTGAAGTGGGCCTTCCATCACCCGGAACACGGCTCATTTCTTCATGCTGAGTACAGGAAGACCCTTTACAGTGCAGTGTTGTACATTAAACTACCTACTCTGCCATGAGAGTCAGGACTTCCCGTTTCCAATACAGACCTGCACCACTGCACCCGTGGACCGACCTCTCCTGCTTTTACTCTCTCTGCTGTTCAAAGCTTCTGTAGTGACTACGCAACTCCAGGCTTCCACACAGCGGGTGTCTTCTACTTGGACTATTTTACCTAATAGCACTATCCTAGCATATCAGTGTTGTTAGCCATGACAGGATTGATGACATTTGTGTGACTGAACAGTGCCCAAGTGCCTGTGCCCCACCACCTTCTCTTCATCTATCTCCTGGACAACTGGGTGATTTCACATCCTGGTATTCTGAATAGTGTAGAGAAAACCATGGACATGTCTCCTTCTAACACGTTCTTCATTTCAATTAGTCATCTGATCCGAGACACAGGGTTGGATCACGTCACAGCTCCCTCTCTGGCTGTCTGGGAGGCACCGCACTGATCTCCATAATGACCGCGCTAGTTGACATTCCCAACAAAATGTATGCTTCTTCCTCTACTTCCCGCAGCTTCAGCTCTCAAGTCTGTCTTCTGAAAAGCAGATGTGCTCTCAGTGGTCTAACTGATATCATCAGAGGTGTTGACCGTCTTTCATAAATGTCTGTTACTGTTTACATTTCTTCTTTTAAGAAAAAGCTACTGAAGTCCTCCTGCTACGAATAGGGGGGCTTATGGGGTCACACCCCTGGACAAGACACTACAGGCAATGGATAATGGCTGAGGGGGGACCAGCTCTTCCCATGGCGGAGCCCTGCAAATGGCTGTCCAGTACAAGTGGCTCCCAAACCATATGCACATAAACAAAAAAGTCTTAGCGGGCTATATTTATATGTTTATGCATACACAAACGTACGTGTGTGTGTGTGTGTGTGTGTGTGTGTGTGTGTGTGTGTGTGTGACAATAAGAATAAAAGGGGGAAAGGCTCTCACTATGAGAATGGCACGTCCATTCTCGCTTATCTTACAGGTCTCATCTGCTGCCTTTAGTGGTCGTTTCCTCGGGGAAATGTTCCATTCCCATGCATTAACCCTGCTTCCCGGGTCTTCCTGTGTTGGGCTCCAGCTTCACAGAGATCGGAAAGGGGCTTTCATCTTTCTTGTTGTTGTTGTTTAATTCTTAGAAGACACTGTTTTGTGACATAATCTGTCCTGGAAAAAGCTCAGTGCACAGCTTGAGTGGATGGCTTAGCCGGTGGCCGCTGGACGAATGCTCTATAATGTCTCCGCCCCATGTGTCCAGGACATGGGTCAACTCGGCTGCTCCTCTGCTAGCTTTTCTGGTTAGATTATCTAGTCACGGATGAATGTTCAGTGTTGGATTCTGCTATTGTTACGTTCCGTCTTTCCTTTATGATTTATTAGTACCTTTTTAATATATTCAACTAACTACTAATTTCACATATCAAATATCACTTCTGTGTTGTTGCTGGCTCATATGTTTAGTTCTAACATAATACTCAGTAAGCATATTCTGAATGAATGAATGAATGAATGAATGAATGAATGAATGAACAAGAGAATAAACAATGCCATTATATAAAGATTTTCACCAAAATTTTATTTTAAAATATGCTTTTATCTTTAATTCATCACTGCCCGTTAATCTAAGTTTCATGGCTCAATCAGTCAACCCTAAGTTCACACTCGTATGTATACAAGTTTCTAAGTCACTAAAATCCTATAGGCTTTGCTTATTGTGGTTGTGCTTAATCTTTCTGTAGGTACCTAGTATTAGCCTTGTGCCTTGACATAAACTAAAGCTGTGGACAGGCATTTTTCAGATGTGAGCCATTTCAAATAATGAACTGAAAAATAACAAATGCAGGCAACAATTCTTCATTTGCCAAAAGCACTGCCACTATAAATTTCTCAGTCAGTAAAGGGGAAAATGTCTAAATTACTATTCATCTATTTAGTGCTTAATAATGACAGTGTACTCTGGAGAGGCTTGGCAATGCTGGGGCCTATGAGAGGGCTCAGTGGGAGGGGCCTATGAGAGGGCTCAGTGGGTGAGTATGCTTACTGCTTGCTGCAAAAGCCTGGCAGACTGGGTCTGACTCCCCAGAGCCAAAGAGTTAGAGAGAAGTGACTCTGGTGAGCTGTCATGTGACCTCCACGCATGTGAAAAGCAGCACTGCCCTTTCCCCACACATCACAAACACACACAATGATCATAAGTAAGTCATTAAGTAACTTAAATTTTTAAAACTTGTACAACAATGCCAACCAACCAGAGCTTCCAGGGACTAAGCCACTGCCAAAGACTATACATGGACTGACCCTGGACTCTGACCTCATAGGTAGCAATGAATAGCCTAGTAAGAGCACCAGTGGAAGGGGAAGCCCTGGGTCCTGCTAAGACTGAACCCCCAGTGAACTAGACTGTTGGGGAGAGGGCAGCAATGGGGGAGGGTTGGGAGGAACACCCATAAGGAAGGGGAGGGGGAGGGGATGTTTGCCCGAAACCGGAAAGGGAATAACACTAAATGTATATAAGAAATACTCAAGTTAATAAAAAAAAATTTAAAACTTCTAAAAGTATTAGCTTTGGAATAAATAATGTGAATATACTGTTTATATTTATCGTTTTCTATTTACTGCTTATTAAAGTCAACAGATATTACAGAAAAATAGAAAAAAACAGTAATAGTAAATCACAAATAAATTAACTCCTCTTGAATTGAAGACTTTCCTTAATGCTACTCAACAAAATAGATTATAGTTTGAAACTAGTTAAAGAGGTACACAACTCATAACCTTAAATTTTACTACTGGAAGGAAAATACATGGTATTTCCCTTACTTTTGTTTTTAACTTAAAATACTTTAGTACTCAAATTCAACGTTTTAGAGATTTCCATTTAAATTTAACTTTATTAACTTTTTAATGATATTTTCTCAGTAAGATCAATATTTCAGTCAGTTTCAGAGCATTATGTCTATGGAGTTACTGGAGAGTTAATGTTAAACTTAAGAGTGTGGAAAGCAATTCTCATAAGCCATCCACCAGTATATTTCAAGTCTACCACAATGGATTATGTCAATGTATACGTATGAACTAGACTGGACACGTACATCAACAAACTGTATGATAAAGTGCCTCCTTTGTCCGTCAGAATATACAGAAAGGACATATTCACCAGGTTTCCCATGGCTCTCTCGCACCAGGAAGTCTCCCTGCTGCTTCAGCAGTTCTTGTGCCTCTATCCTGGGGATGGCACCGTGGTACCAGTCATGCTCCGCCAGGGGCTTCTCACCCACAGAGATCACGTCAGAGAGCTGCTAAACAAATATTTAAACAAAAGTTATAAAAAAAAAAACCTTATATTTTCCCTGGTAAAATTCTTTGCAAGTACTTTGTATATATGTTCTGCCTTTATCAGTCAATTAAAAATTAAATGATAATTCTGACATTTTCATAATTATTTTTAACAAATGTTTCCTGGAGTATGAGGACTCAAGTTTAGCACAAGTAACTATCCTTTGATACTTTCTATCATGCACAGGGACATTAGCATTTCAGGTCAACAGTCCTAATCTTATTCCCATTATCATAAAATAAATTTATTTAATAATATTGACCAATCAGAAAAATTATGAAAGAATATTTCCGAGTAATTTCTAACAAACACACTAAACATGGTTTTCATTGACTTGATTAACAGACTGTGCCCCATGCATAACAACAGGTAGGAAAGGGTCTCGGGCTCAGCCCGAAGCCACCTCACTGAGCTCCTCATGCCCACTCCTCTACTGTACCTCTGTTAGCCATTACTCTGCCACATGGCCACTCACGGCTTTGCAAAGCAATGGCAGATAAAGCCCTGGGAGAGACAGCATCAAAGGAACTCAGCAGCACACAAACAACACATGCAGAGGCAACTGTAAGCCATGAACACAGAAGAAAAGCAAGTCACTATGGCTTTAGGGGCAGACGCTCATATCAAATAGCTGACATAATAAGAGTGAACTACACGGCCTTCAAAGCCCTGAACCTACAGAAGGTGCGATCATACATGCTACAATCACAATGAGTTTTCTCGTGCTCTACTCCCATGGGAACTACAAAACTAAATTGGAGTGTTTACACAAATTATTATAGTTCTTGGAATATGCACTGGTGATCCTCATGAAAAGAAATAACTTGGAAATAATGAGGATTAATAATAAAGTTATATTTTGGATCTAAAATTTCCTCCAAAAGCCCTGTGTTGAAGACTCTGTCCTCAGAACACAGTGGTGGAGTCAGAGTAAAGAAGTCAGACCATCTGGTGGCAGGGCCGTGGAAGGACTCCCGACTCCTTCACACACGGTAAGTGACTCAAAACCAGCCGTTCCTCCTCAGAGGCATTTACCTCCGCACTTTACTACAGCGAAAGGAAGCTGACAGCACAATAAAGAAAAGGCAAACACACGCGTGATCATTTACGGGCTGATATTATGAATCTTATTATGGTAACTAGGTAGTAAGTAAAAGCTGGTTTTAAAGATAGCCTTCACTCATCTATTTCACTGAAGAGGTTTAAAATATTCTAAGTCCAACATACTACTATCCAAAGTTCATCTGTCTGGTAAAAAAAATGTCCTAAATAAGCCTCAAGAAGATCACACTTTTTGTGGTTATTCTTCCATTTATGACAGCTATAATTTTAAATTATGAACCCAATGTGGCAATTTTTCATTAGTAAGCCATTTTTTAGTTTTAGTACTAACAATAATGAAAATAATGACATACAGAAAGCCAACCACCGGGAAGCAAGACAGCAGATGCTACATTTGAAAGGGGATGTGCCTCCTGCCCAAAGCTCTTGGTGAACTGATACCAACAGCTCGTCATTTCTAAAGAAGGTAATCAAAAAAGTTGATATTTCTTTCCCATATTCATCACAATATATCTAAATATAGTAGTCTAAGATTTTTACTGTAGTAGAAAGCTATTTCTAAGTCTCTCCAACAACAAAGCACCCAAAGATGAAGAATTCATAAACCTCCTTCTCAAAGGGTCTTCCTGACAGGACAGTGACCCAAAGCAAGGACACCATAGTCTGTTCTCCTGCCAGTTAGCCAATCAGCCACCACAACTGCCATTTACTCAGGCCTGGAGGAATATGGAGTGCTTGGTAAGTCTGGAACAAATACCGAAGAAGTTACCAATGGATTTGAAGATAACTATTATGGGAGGAAATTATCTTCAGAAAGTATCTACAGGGTTTGTACTTTGTCTTTTGTGTGTAAGAAAATACATATATTTTATTGATAAAATGGGCCCCAATATCAATGACAGCACATTTTCACCAGTTGACTGTGATCACTAGTAACTTTACATCACATATTTCACCTACAACTGTGAGGAGATTGCTGCAATCATCAGTATGTAGCCAGACTTCCATATTGAATACAGGAGTGTAGCATGGTCTGTTTCTTATTTCAGACATTTGAAGAAATACATGAAAAAAACACAAATTTGGTTTCATACAATAAAAATTGTACAAAATTAACTTTAATAAGCCCTTCTTGAAAATGATGTATAAGTAATTCAAAATCTGCCATTCAGAGAATAAATTTGATGTTCCTTAACACGACTGTACAGAAGAAATTAGCATATGGCTACAATATAACACAAAATATTTATAGTTCCTTGTTACTTGTTTCTTAACACTTTAGAACCTGAAAAAAGGTAGATTAAACCTTAATAATAGAAGACAAGTAGTATTTAAATTTGTATAAGTGGTATAATATTGACTTTTAACTTGTTATGGGAGTTATAGGTTTCTTTTCTAGATACAAAGATGAACACAGAAAACTGCATGAGAATAGTAACACCCCTCCACCTTCCCATCCCCCACAAGTCTGATACTGTAACTGATAACATCTCTATCCCCAACCCCGCTGATGATGTTAGGCTCATATTAGGATTCTAATACTGGAACTGATAAATACCTTAAACACAGTTGTAATATAGTTTTCAAGAAAAAAATGCCAGCAAAACATATTTACATTATGATTCTACATAAAAAGAAGGGTGTGTGTGTGTGTGTGTCTGTCTGTGTGTGTGTGTGTGTGAGACCAAATTCTGATTCAAATATTTCTAGAATTAAAATAATACCTATGTCAATAGAGTGCAGAAAAATGACTTTTAAAGAGACAGGGTTGATTAGTTTAAATTTTTTTCTTTATTTGAATTAAACAGCAATAACTTGGATCAAGCCTTCTATGAACCAGAAGGTGAAGAATGTTGTTCAAAGAGGAACATTATACAGTCCACAAGCAGGAATTCCCATCACGGCAGCTGTAGCATGGAACTAGGAGGCTGCCCAGCAGGCATTGCGACAGTTCTGTATAGAAGGAGTGTGGAGAAAGGGCATTACTCTTGACATGGCTCGAACAGGCCTCGCTAACTTTAATTGGTTTGAAAGCTTTCCAATTCAAACTAATGAATATGGTTGCCAGGATGCTGCCCAACACCTCTGTCATTGGCTTCAGAAGCTGAGTCTGGGAAACACTTCTCAATGCACAATGACAGCCTTGGGAAGACAGAAAGACACTGGAGGTGGAGCTGGTCCCAGGCTCTGGGGTACTAATGATGTGTTACTTTGTGGCTCCCTTCATATGCTGAAAGAGCACTGGCTTGGAGCTGATACAATGTTAAACCACGACCATAAGCTCAGTACCTGGGATGTATCAGACACAAAGTTAAATGCTAGTTTGTCTATCAGCTAATTATCTCATGTCCTTCCTTCCATCAAGATCTAAATGTCCCACCAGCCCCTCTTTAAGGGGTCACAATTTTACCATTAGTTAAAAGCACGCAAACTAATGGGTATGCCAGTTAGGAGTGCAGTTACGTTCATTTCATTTCCTATGTGGGCTTGCTTTACTTTATCTAAAATTAAGCATTAAAACTCCAATTTTAAATACAGAAATAGTGATTTACTGCAGATTTCTGAGTATTTCAGACAAGTATGCCTCTAGATGGAGTAGACTGAGTTTGGACCTGTACCCAGGTCAAGGTGCATACAAGAGTCAGCTGCGAGCGTGCGGAGCACACAGGATGTGCATCACAGTAACAGTAACCACGAGATGAATGGTGCTCACCGTCGGAATTAGAAACTGGAAGAATGGCGAAGAACAGGCAAAGGAAAACCATTTGTACAGTGCATGTACGGTAAGAGTCCTGCTCTCCAAAACACACAACCCAACTGCTAAGAAAGCCACGCTGTGGCTGTGGGCACAGCTCAGTGCTCAGCAGCCAGGCACGAGCATCTGCGCTCAACCAGCAGAGCCTCCGAAGAAGAGCAACAAACTGTAAGGGCACATGACGTAGGTCGGCAGAGCACTGCAGTGGCAGACAAGCTTCCTGGAGACGGCCAGATCGATATGAAGATGAACTTTCATAAAATAAAAATTTTTGCAAGAATAAAATAGTGTTTAGATGAATTAATGATTTTACAGGATTCCTGGTTTGGTTTACATAGTTTTAAGAAGTCAGGATAATTGATAACAAGTTTAAGGAGATGACTTAAGCTGTTTTGACAGAAAGATGTAATAAAGTTGGGATTAAAGAGTAGACTGTGCCCCTCCTGTAGAACAGTGAGCCCTGCATAGGAGAGAAAGGAGCAGTGAGCTCTCATGTGTTACGAGCACGGAGTTGTGCTTAGAAGAGAAAAACTGGCTTGGGACAAGTTAATGATCAAAGAAAACATCCATTCCAGGTTGGGTCTGAGTTGTTGAATCTTGTGATCTAGGAATGTAGCCACTGGTTTTGGTGGGCACCATGAAAAGACAGGGTTATGAATACAGAGCAAATAATGCTGAGATAAGGATAGAGAATAGATGCTTAGCCAGTTTAGCTGAACAAGACTTCAAAAGTAAGACTTAGATAGATGATGATCTGTTTCTTGGCAAATACAAATTATTGTCAGCTAAGCATAGGGAAATTTGGTACTATAGACTGGCTTGCTTAGTCACTGACAAAAGAATTATGTCTTTGGGGCTACAATGAACTCATGGAGAGAAAGATAGATGAAAAATGTTTAGTTAGGTATGAATTTCAAAAGATATATACATAATCAATAATCCTGTTGCAATTTCCTTTTGTATAATGATTTTAATCTGTTTTTGAAGAATTTGTTTTGTGGTGATTGTTTTTTGAGGTTTCCTGTGGTTA
Organism: Rattus rattus; assembly: GCF_011064425.1. Lineage (NCBI taxonomy): Eukaryota > Metazoa > Chordata > Mammalia > Rodentia > Muridae > Rattus > Rattus rattus. The sequence continues at coordinate 174,083,813 of NC_046157.1, read as the reverse complement.
TGAGGTAATTTTTTCTTACATAGAGAACTATCTTGGATGGTATAAGAAAGCTATAAGAAAAACTGAAGTTGTTGGAGCCTGCCTGTTGAAGCTTGGCTCCACCCACCAAACATATGTGTGCATATGTAAAGAGGCTAGAGCTTGCCATCTACCCCAAACATGTGTGCATATGTAGAGAGGCTGGAGCTTGCCATTGGAGCTCTGCTCCATCCATCCTCAAAAGTGCATGTATGTGTATGTATGTAAAATGGTTGGAGCCTTGTCGCATCCAGCCAACATGTGAATGTGTCTGCATGTATGTATACATATGTATGTATATATGCACACATGTATGTGTGCCTGCATGCACATGTATGTGTGAAGTTGGTGGCACTTGCTCACTGCTGTGTGGCTGCTTTACACAGTCACTGACCCCATATCCCTTCCTTGGATTACTGAACACATTGTTGGAGTTAGTCTTCCACAGTATGCAGCCATTTAGCACATGAAGAACACTTACTATTGTTACTCATTAAAAAAATTCAAATAAAACGACAATGACAAAGCACAGTAACTCCATGATTGAATAAAACAACAACAATAAAACAAAACAAAAGCCCAGGCTACATACAGAGAAACCTTTCTCAAAAACCAGAACACAAAAAACCAGAATATTTAAAGTAGATAGATCAGACAGACAGACAGACAGACAGACAGAATCAAGTTAAAAAAACAGGAAAGCAGCAAGCACTGACAGCGATGTGAGAAAGCAGCAGCCCTCAGATACAGACTGAGGTTAGAAATGGAGATGTCGTTCTCAGTGTGGAAAGCAGAATTACTGTATGACCCAGTGATTCTACTACTAGGTATATAAGAGAGAGAGAGAGAGAGAGAGAGAGAGAGAGAGAGAGAGAGAGAGAGAGAGAGAGAGAGAGAAGAAGAAGAAGAGGAGGAGGAGGAGGAGGAGGAGGGAGGAGGGGGGAGGAGGAGGAGGAGGAGGAGGAGGAGGAGGAGGAGGAGGAGGAAGAGGAGGAGGAGGAAGAAGAGGAAGAGGAGGGGGAGGAAGAGGAGGAGGAAGAAGAGGAAGAGGAGGAAGGGGGAGGAAGAGGAGGAGGGAGAGAGAGTTTATGTCCACAGAATGAAAAGCATCCACAGTAGCATTCTTCATACAAGTCCAAATGTTGAAAGTCGTGTCATAAGCACTTACGATGATGTGCTTTCATGATGATAAAGCCCAGGCTGAGATGATGAATAAACAATGTGAAAATCTATGCAATGAAAGAGGTAAATACTGCCACATGGGAAACATGAATAAACCTCAAAAGGATTATAGTAAGAGAAGGAAGAGGAACATAAAAACCTGTTGCTATGGGATCCTGTGCATGTGAAAGGCCCGGCGAGAGGCATATTCACAGGATAAAAATATCAGGAGACAGGGGCGAGGGGACTGAGGCTGTCTTCTAGGGGTGTGGAGGACTTTTCTGGGGACTAACCACCCCAGCATGCTGTGGTAATTATTGTTGCGTGTGGAACAGGAACTGGGCAGTGGGGGCGGGGTAGTAGATGGAGACAGAGTTCAGGACAATGCCTGCAATTCAGTCTGCAGACCGGCATCAACGTGCAGGTCTAACTTTATTATTCCACTGTTACATACAGCTCTTTAGCTGACTGGGGGATGTGCGTGTTCAAGGGCAAATCAGGTGCAGCAGGTGCTGTTTAGCAGAGTCTGCCTCGCCTGTCCATGAGCCCGTAGGGGAGGGTCCAATCCCCATGGAGATTTCTGTGAAGGAGCCACCACCCTGGCCTCTGACCCTCTGTGCTGTCTCACTGGAGGCCAGGAGCCACGGCAGATCATGCACTATGGATCCGTAAGTGGGTCAGACTCTTCAGGGAGTGACAGGAGCCTGTGCCCCTCACTCTGTCCCACTTCCTCCTGCACCAGGTATATGTCCACACCCCCACAGATGTGTAACACAGCAAACACGCTTGTAAATATGTGAGGACATGAATTTTACATCTTGTGAAGTTTATCACAAGGAAACAAACCATGTACTAATGTGGCTGGTATATAAAGGCTTTTCTGTTTAAGAAAAGATATCATCTAACATAATCAAACATCTTTAAATTATGATCAAATTTTCTCTAAATAGCGATTCATTTTTGAATTCCTGGGCTTATCACGTGCAATAATCACATTCATATTAAAACTCGAGCCCTCAGTCAGCGTGTGCTTGGAAGGGAGCAGGCAGACTCAACAGGAGAGAGCAGCAAAAGTGGTCGCTTGGGGTATTTCATGCTTGAACACACAGATGCTAAAATAGATAATTCATATTCTACTATGCTCCACCATGACAAGCCAAACTGAAATTGTAATGATTAATCTAACAAACAAATTACTTTCATTATCAAATGTCCTTTACAATGGAAATATGAGCTAACATATCTCAAGAACAGATACAGGAATAGCTATTTTAAAAGTGTTGTTTCCCTAATGCTGTTACACTATGCCTTTAGTAAGGTTCCAAAGTCACAGAGAGCCCATAATTACATACATGCAGCACAAGGAACCTGGAACACACTGTTCCCTTTACCCATGTTTGTACAGCAATTTCAGTTACGGCGACACAGCACGGCCTGACATCAGCTCACGTCTCAGTGAAAGTTAGAATGGTACCTTATTTTGAAAAAGCCTTCATCACAGTATGCTATGAAAAATTTTCTACTTTACCAATACTTGACACAGTCAATATCTTACTGCACCTAGTAAATTTTATGACAATGGAATATATATAGAGAATGTGTGTATAAACCGTTCAATACTACTACCTATAGTTTCCACCATCCAGTAGAGGCCTCAGACTACCCATAGACAATAATGGAGGCCCTAGTGCACAAAAGCTATTTCTACCATCCCTATGAAAATTTTACCTGGGGGTATACTATATTCATATGTAAACAGAGTCCTGTGTACCCAAAAAGTTGGATCTGACTCAAGTTTTCTGTTTGTAAACATAAATTTATAATCGGAAAGAAGCAAGACAGTGGTCACTACGAGGCAGCACCCAGTTAACGCCACTTACCGTTGAAGAGCCGAGGACCGACTTTGGAGACTTAATTATTCCAGCAATTGAATGACGAATAGACTCAAATTTGGATAGCCTCTCCTTTCTTTCCTGGAAGTGATAAGAAGCAGCCATCAGTAGCAGCAAACCACTGAGTGTTTGCATCTTTCTGTTTGGATATTTGTTCATGGCTCAGTTTTCTAACTACGTCAAACATAAACTTACGGGCATAACTGACATATGTAAACTTAGAGCATTCTGCTCCTCCGGTCCCTCAATATATTTCTTTATTCGGAAAGAAAAAGAAAAGTCATAAGTCATAAGGAAAGTCAAAGAAGAGCAATTAATTATTAAATAACAGGTATGCAAAGGAAGAGGCGCAGCGCTAAGGAGGAGCTCTGTGAAGCTCTAAGAGACTCTGAAGAAAACAAAACCAAAACACACTTGTGAGTTTTCAGCAAGAAAACATTAGCGGGAAAAGAAAAGAACCTTGTCAATCATGTAAGGACGTGAATATTGTAAGCTGAGCTGAGTCTCCACGGGACTCGCTTGACAGGATCACGATGGTAGTGACCACAGGGAAGGATGGGCCAGGTATATTTCTGAATATCCCATATCACAACAGAGAACAACCTTCTAAGTCTTTAAACCTTCAGGTCTACTCTAGCAATGCAGATGAATGGAGTGAGTAGAGGCAGCAGGACTGAGAAGGAGGAGGAGCACAACAAGGAGTAGACGGGCTGGGAAGAGTGCACACATCTGTGTGGAAGAACTGGCTGGCAGGCCAGGAGGGCCTCATGACCCAGCCACTGGCCATCGGGTACCCTGAGACCCACTCAGCAGGAAACCTCCCAGTCACAGCAACTCTGCCTTTCTGCTCACTCACTCACCAACCGCCTGTGTCCAGGTCCACTCTGCTGTCTACGCTGCCGGTATTGAACCCGCTGTCCCTCTCTACTTGCCTACCCACAGCTTTTGCTTCTTCTAAGAGCAGCAGGCCAAGCGTTCTAACCAGTCTATAACAATATTAATATTCAACATCTGGAACAACTTAAAATAATCTAACAGAATAGGTAAGGTAATTTCTCCGTTTTCAACATTACTGTGCTAACTTAGGGTTTCATGTACATCATGAATGGAATTGAAAAAAATAGCACGAGCCTTGCTCAGAGTCACGAGTGAGGAGGAGCAGCACTCGAAGACGTGCTTTATGTAATGTACTTTAGGGCAACACATCATTCCCACTGTATAAACGATGACCCCTTTAGGAATTCGAGGACCTGCTCTATAACTTTAACCCAAACATGAGATATTTAAAAAAAAAATCATGCTAGAAGGATTGAGACAAAGAACGCTGAAACACAAAACTGTAGCAACCTTTTGAGACGCATGTCTGTGCTTCCTTGTTAGTTTTACATCTCCTTCTGATGTTTGCTGAGTCTGCAGCAGTGGAAACTGATTGAAGGAAGAGAAACTACAGCCAGACAGAAGGGCGGACTGGTGGGGAGTCCAGCCCCGGGACTGTGTGTGGGATGGCGCAGAAAACAGGGAGCGGAGAGCGCTGCAGTTTCCACTCCCACAGAAACCTGCGCTTTCTTCCCTTCCTTTCTGGAAGGTCTGTCTGCTCTGAGCAGCTGGAGAGGTCACCTTGGTGCGGCAGCCACCAACAGAAACATGCAATGAAAATGCTAATTCACCTGCATGCAATGACAGTGTCATAGAAATAGCAGCGGCGCTCTCCTGTGCCTGTACGCTTTCTTCCCCCGGGCAGCTTCTTCATGAGCACACTGGAGTGTCCTCCGCAGGGCACGCATTAAGAACATGCAAGTAAAGTGGCACGGAGGAAGCAGAACCCAAAACTATCATTTTTCTTCAAATAAGGTTTAAAAAATGTGCAGGGGAAAATTTTAAGTAATAGAAAACATTTTTTGTACATGAAATGATTATGTGTATTCATGTGTGATCATGTGTATTTGTGTGTATTCATGTGTACTCATGTATATTTGTGTATGTTCATGTGTATTCATGTGTATTTGTGTGTACTCATGTGTATTCATGTGTATTTGTGTGTGTTCATGTGTATCCATGTGTATTTGGGTGTGTTCATATGTATTCATGTATTCATGACTTACCCTAGTTATGTTTGCAGCACCAACCCTAGAAAAGGAAGCCTTTCATCAAAACTCTGACATTCCCTCAAGGGTTAATACTAGGATTACACCACATAAGTAAATCAGGTATGAGATGAAAATGACTTCAATCGTATCTTGGGTATTCCAAGCTTTTGGGCTAATATCCACTTCAGTTAGTGCATACCATGTGTGTTCTTTTGTGATTGGGTTACCTCACTCAGGATGATATTTCCTAGTTCCATCCATTTGCCTATGAATGTCATGAAGTCATTGTTTTTGGTAGCTGAGTAGTACTCCATTGTGTAAATGTACCACATTTTCTGTATCCATTCCTCTGTTGAAGGACATCTGGCCTTCTTAGAAGATAGAACGAAATACTAATGGAAGGAAATTCAGGGACAATAAATGGAGAAAAGACTGAAGAAAAGGTCAGCAAGAGACTGCCCCACCTGGGGATCCATCCCTTATGCAGCCATCAAACTCAGTCACTATTGCTGATGTCAAGAAGTATTTGCTGACAGGAGCCTCCTGGAGGCTCTACCACAGCCTTACTGATACAGATGAGGATGCTTGCAGCTAACCATCAGACTGAGCTTGGGGACCCCAATGGAGGAGTTAGAGAAAGGACTTAAGGAGCCAAAGGGGCTTGCAACACCATAGAAAGAAGAACAATATTGATCAACCAGACCCCTCAGAGCTCCTGGGGACTAAACCACCAACCAAAGAGTACACATTGGGGCGGGCAGGGAGACCCATGGCTCCAGCCACATATGTAGCAGAGGATGGCATTGTCTGGCATCAATAAGAGAAGTCCTTTGGTCCTGTGAAGGTTCTTTTCCCCAGTGTAGAGGAATGCCAGGGTGCTGAGGTGGGAGTGGGTAGGTGGGAGGCGGAGTATCCTCATAGAAGCAGGGGGAGGAGGATGGGAGAGGGGGAACCAGGAAAGGGAATAACATTTGAAATGTGAAAGCATAAACTATCCAATTAAAAAAGAGAAATGTAAATAAATAAAATAACTAACAAAAACGAAAATAATTTAAGAAAGAAAGAAAGAGAGAGAAAGAAAGAAAATGACTGGCATTAAATCACAAAATACAAGGATACAGTTTGCACAAGCAGGCTTTCTAAAGTTGAAAGGCACTATTTAAATGGACAGATTTAAAACTGTATTAACAACCACCTTACAGTTTATAGACAAGCGATTGAAGTGTAAATGGGGTTTACAAACTGCTCCAGCCAGCATCTGCTCACTTGGTGTCCAGATTTCCAGGAATGAAACATCAAATTCATTTGCCAAACTCCTGTCTATATAATACCCAATATCACCTTTAAATTACAGTTTATCAATAATATAACAGACTGCTGAATTTACTGACAGGCCGATTTTTACAGGCAAGAATTAAATGGCCATTTAAAAAATTACTAAAAATTAAAAAAAATCATTTCCAAAGGCATCATGATGTCTGTGCGTGTGTCAGGTTGCTGGTGCAAGTACCAATGTGTTCACTCACCCGCCTCAAACGAGGACAAGATAGAGAGCTTGCTCAATAGAGGACAGGAGGGCAGATCACGCCAGTGACAGCTCCTCCCAGTGGAGGAAAACAGGGAGAAGTGGTACTATGAAAACACATCTCATGTTAGGAAGATTCTGAAAATACAACCTTGATGGCCAGTTCCACCTGCAGAATTAGTTTCACATTTCGTTTAAGAATAGTTTTTCATAGTGTGAAATTAAGTAAGTAAATGAAATCAGATCTTGATCTGCCCTGGGTCACAGTCACACACGTACACAGTCACACACACACACTTCAATGTTGACTTTAACCACTGTTGAATTTAATTTTTAAAAGTAGCCATTTGAGTTAAGAGGCTACCTTTTACATCAATCACCATAGACACAATGTCCCTGACCGCATCTACACAACTATGCGCACACATATAACTAGACCGCTTCATATTAACTATGAACATACCTGTTGGCACCCATTACTGATATATTTAACCTCTACAGGAAACACTACCTACGTTTCCTAAAGCGTAGTCATAACCTTCTACGTATGACGCAAGGTCTGCAGCAGGAATGCCACCGGTAGCCTGCTGAAGTATGAACAGAAGCACAAAGGGCAAGAACTAAGGCTCTGTGAAATCAGAGCCCACACCAAATGGCTATCTGGCTGCTGCGGTGAGTGATAACACCAAAACCACACAACAGCTCTCCAAGCAAGGCCCTGCAGAGAGCTGCGGTAGGAAAGATAAGGCTCTCCCACTGAGGGAGGGAGACTGTCCAGACATCTGCCCAGGTGGCCATGCTGTTCTCAGTCTCAGCAGTGAGAGGGGAGGCTCTAGACCAGAAAAATTCCTGCTCCCAAGACCCCTCTCCCCGTCACTGTGATGCACCAATTCTGATATAAAGCATGAACACTGGCAGCCACAGTCACTGCCACAAAGGTCAGTCCTATTCCGTCCCCAGAGGCCCTCAGCATAGGACACAGGGAGAAGAAAAGTCAACTCTCGAAGTAGCTATGGAGACACACTTTTGTTCATAATAAGACATTAAAATAATAATCTAATATTGTTTCCTACAGTCCAATCTCATATATTCTTTGAAGAGGCAGCCCGCAGTGAGGAGCAGTCGAACCTGAACACTCAAAGATTCAAGAGGAAGATGAAGATGGCTGTTCTAGCACATCGAGCTGAAGGCCATCAGGTGAAGCAGCCACGGCACTGCAGGGATGGTGCTGAGAAGCCACCGTGGGAACATTATACCATAGAGAGGATTGCTGGGAAAGTGTGACGTCACAGACGACTCCACACATAAAGAAAATACTGCAGACATCAGAGCATCCTTTCAGAGGAATGAACTTACACATAAACAATCAACTCAGTCTTCTGCTGCCATGGATTTTCCTCGGGAGAATGAAAAGCACAAGATTTTTTGCTTCAGCCAGGGTTTAGAATTCAAGTATTAAGAGTGTCAGGATGGCTTGTTCTAACTGAAGGCCCTGATGTACTCACAGCCTGGTCACCGAGTTAAGGGTGCTATGCTGTCCTCTGATGCTTGAATATAAAGGATTTTTTTTAAAGAAACATAGCTAACACTATGCATAACACTTGCTAAGTAAAGTTTATCATATCCCCAAAACTAAATTAAGGCACAGATGCATAAAGAAAAAGTGTAATTTTTTTTTAAAAGGACCTTGTTGCTCTGGGCATGGAGAGCCGAGCTGTAAAATGTTATAAATCATCTTTCCTTGTTAATTCCATGTCACCAGTGTAAATTGATGCCTGAGAAAACATGGCTGCAAGACGCTCCCTTCCTCCTTACCATCGGACACAGCTCAAGCTCTGGAGTGCTTTCTGCAAATCTGGAGCCCAATCACTGAGGAGGATGAAGAGTCTTCAAGGCTACATTTAGAATGAACAGGACATACGGTGCAGATAGAGGGGAGAAACAAAGATTGCCACATGGCTCTCTGTCTCCATGTGCAGAGCCCAGAGTGTCAGCACTGGTGACTCAGAGTCACCAGATGGGATGAGGATTTGCTCCTGCCATGGTAAGCTCAGTTTTCCTCATCACAGCATCACATAGGAATGCCACTGCCAGAAACTCTGTCTGCACTCGGCCTATTCACTCCTCCTCCCCCAACACTCTGGAGAAAGGACGCAGAAGAGATGCATTTCAAGCCCCTTCCCGAGGAATAAACCGCTGGCCCCATAACTTAAGTGTCGCTGACTTTGCTAAGTGTGAATTTGTTTTTAAATATATTATTATGAATTAACTTCTCTAGATTCCCTGTAATCAAGATTTTGTTTTTAAAACATCCAAGGGACATACCAACACAATAAATTCTATTACTTCCCTAATGGAACAATGAAACAAGGAGCACAGAATACTGAGAACAGACTGCGGCATAGTCACACGGGAGCTCAGAGTCCTGTCCTCCTTGAACTCAGGTAGAAGCGGTTGTGAGCCACCATGTGGACGCTGGGAACACAACCCAGGTTCTCTGCCAGAGCAGTGAATGCTCTTAACTATCACACTAGCTGCCCATCACCCTCATCCCTCATTTTCATGTTTTTGGGAAACTATTTTCCATACTGTCCCAGGCTGGGGCTACAGCTCAGTGGTAGGGAACTTTCCTACTACGCGCGAGGCGCTGAGTTTAGTCACCATGAAATGAACAAATAGCAACTGGCCAACACCGAAAATATAAAAACAGAACAAAATGGCTGAGCACTCCAAAAGGAGGGGCAGACAGAGCGGGCTACGGCCTCAGAGACACAAGAGGAGACTAGTTTTCCATAAACATCAAAGAAGAAAAATATCCATCCTTCCAGTGACTGAGGACTCAGAGACTTCTGTGAAGTGCCAGGGTTTCTCAACCTTAGAACAAAGGAAACCTTTGGGGGCTGAGGCCTGGAGGCAGATCAGGAGAGGGCAGTCCTTCAGGTATCTGCAGATTCTTTATAGTACCACTGTAAGAATACACACTTCCAGCTCCTCCACTTACACTAAAACAATATTCTGTCCCCCCCCCTTTTTTTTAAATTCGGTATGTTTTATTTACATTTTAAGTGTTATGCCCCTTGCCAGTTTCCCAACCATAAACCCCTATCTTTTCCCCTCCCCCTATTTCTATAAGGGTGTTCTCCCTCTCCAGCCTCCCCACCCTGACATTCCCCTACACTGTGGCGGGTGGGAGGGCAGCCTTGGCAGGATCAAGGGCTTCTCCTCCCATTGGTGCCCAACAAGGCCATCCTCACCGACATATGCAGCTGGAGCCATGGGTCTGTCAATGTGTACTCTTTCAGTAGTGGTTTAGTCCCTAGGAGCTCTGGATGGTTGGTATTGTTCTTCTTATGGAGTTGTAAAGTCCTTCAGCTCCTTCAATCCTTTCTCTAACTCCTCCAATGGGAACCCTGTTCTCAGTTCAATGAATTGCTGCTAGCATTCGCCTCTGTATTTGTCAGGCTCTGGCTGAGCCTCTCAGGAAACAGCTCTATCAGGCTTCTGTCAGCATGCCCTTCTTGGTTTCATCAATACTGTCTAGTTTTGGTGGCTGTATGTATATGCGCTGGATCCCCAGATGGGGTAGGCTCTGAATGGCCATTCCTTCAATCTCTGCTCCAAACTTGGTCTCTACATCCCCTCCTATGAATATTTTTATTCCTTCTTTTAATAAGACTGAAGCATCTGAACTTTAGTCGTTCTTCTTCTTGAGCTTCATGTGATCTGTGGATTGTATCTTGGGTAATTCAAGCTTTGGGGCTAATATCCACTTTTCAGTGAGTACACACCATGTATGGTTTTTTGTGATTGGGTAAACACACTCAGGATGATATTTTCTAGTTCCATCCATTTGCCTAAGAATTTCATCAAGTCATTGTTTTTAATAGCTAAGTAGTACTCCATTGTGTAGATGTACCACATTTTCTGTATCCATTCCTATGTTAAAGGGCATCTTGGTTCTTTCCAGCTTCTGGCAATTATAAATGAGGCTGCTATGAACACAGTGTAGCATATTTCCTTGTTATATGTTATATGTTAAATATGTTGGAGCATCATTTGGGTATATGCCCAGGAGTGGTATAGTTGGGTCCTCAGGTAGTAGAATGTCCAATTTTCTGAGAAACCTCCAGACTGATTTCCAGAGTGGTTGTACCAGCTTACAACCCCACCAACAGTAGAGAAGTGTTCCTCTTTCTCCACATCCTCATCAGCATTTGTTGTCACCTGGGCTTTTGATCTTAGCCATTCTGACTGGTGTGAGGTGGAATCTCAGGGTTGTTTTGATGTGCACTTCCCTGATGACTAAGGATATTGAACATTTCTCTAGGTGCTTCTCAGCCATTCGATATCCCTCACCTGAGAATTTTTTGTCTAGCTTTGTACCCCATTTTTGATAGGGTTATCTGGCTCTCTGAAGTCTAACTTCTTGAGTTCTTTGTATATGTTGGATATTAGCCCTCTAGTATATAGGATTGGTAAAGATCTTTTCCCAATCTGTTGGTTGCAGTTTTGTCCTAATGACAGTATCCTTTGCCTTACAGAAGCTTTGCAGTTTTATGAGTTTCCATTTGTCGACCCTTGATCTTAGAGGATAAGCCATTGGTGTTTTGTTCAGGAAAATTTCCCCTGTGCCCATGTGCTCCAGGCTCTTGGCTACTTTCTCTTCTATTAGTTTGAGGTACACCTGGTTTTAGGTGGAGGTCCTTGATCCACTTGGACTTAAGCTTTGTACACAGTGATAAGAATGAATCAATTTGCATTCTTCTACATGCTGACCTCTGGTTGAACCAGCACCATTTGTTGAAAATGCTATCTTTTTTCCACTGGATGGTTTTAGCTCCTTTGTCAAAGATCAAGTGACCACAGGTGTTTGGGTTCATTTCTGGGTCTTCAATTCTATTCCATTGATCTACCTGTCTGTCTCTGTACCAATGCCATATAGTTTTTAATCACTATTGCTCTGTATCACTGCTTGAGGTCAGAGATGGTGATTCCTCCAGATATTTTTTTTATTGTTGAGGATAGTTTTCGCTACCCTGGATTTTTTTTTTTTACTCCAAATGAATTTGCAAATTGCTCTCTCTAGCTCTATGAAGAATTGAGTTAGAATTTTGATGGGGATTGCATTGGATCTGAAGATTGCTTTTGGCAAAATGGCCATTTTTACTATATTAATCCTGCCAATCCATGAGCATGGGAGGTCTTTCCATCTTCTGAGATCTTCTTCAATTTCTTTCTTCAGAGACTTGAAGTTCTTCTCATACAGATCTTTCACTTGCTTGGTTAAAGTCACACCTAGGTATTTTATGTTATGTGTGACTATTGTGAAGGATGTTGTTTCCCTAATTTCTTTCTCAGCCTGTTTATCCTTTGAATAGAGGAAGGCTACTGATTAACTTGAGTTAATTTTATACCCAGCCCACTTTGCTGAAAGTTGTTTATCAGGTTTAATAGTTCTCTTGTGGAACTTTTGGGGTCACTTAAATATACTATCATATCATCTGCAAATAGTAATATTTTGACTTCTCCCTTTCTAATATGTATGGCTTTGACCTCCTTTTGTTGTTTAATTGATAAGTAGGGAGAGAGTGGGCAGTCTTGCTAGTCTCTGATTTTAGTGGAATTGTTTCAAGTTTCTCTCCATTTAGGTTAATGTTGGCTACTAGTTTGCTGTATATGGCTTTTACTATGTTTAGGTATGGACCTTGAATTCCTGATCTTTCCAAGACTTTTAACATAAAGGGGTGGTGAATTTTGTTAAATGCTTTCTCAGCATCTAATGAGATGATCATGCAGTTTTTTCTTTGAGTTTATTTACATAGTAGATTACGTTGATGGATTTCCATATATTGAACCATTCCTGCATCCCTGGGATGAAGTCTACTTGATCATGATGGATGATATTTTGATGTGTTCTTGGATTTGGCTTGGGAGAATTTTATTGAGTATTTTTGCATTGATATTCATAAGGAAATTGGTCTGCAGTTCTCTTTCTTTGTTGGACCTTGTGTGGTTTAGGTATAAGTGTCATTGTGGCTTCATAGAATGAGTTGGGCAGTGTTCCTTCTGTTTCTATTTTGTGGAATAGTTTGGACAGTATTGGTATGAGGTCTTCTATGAAGGTCTGATAGAATTCTGCACAAAACCCATCTGGTCCTGGGCTCTTTTTGGTTGGGAGGCGTTTAATAACTGCTTCTATTTCTTTAGGAGTTATGGGACCGTTTAGATGGTTTGTCTGATCCTGATTTGACTTTGGTACCTGGTATTTGTCTAGGAAATTGTCCATTTCCTCCAGATTTTCCAATTTTGTTGAATATAGGCTTTTGTAGTAGGATCTGATGATTTTTTAAATTTCCTCAGATTCTGTTGTTATGTTTCCCTTTTCATTCTGATTTTGTTAACTTGGATACACTCTCAAAGAACCAGCTCCTGGTTTTGATGATTCTTTGCATAGTTCTTTTTTTTTTTTTTTCCCCCCCCTCTTGGCTGATTTCAGCCCTGAGTTTGATTATTTCCTGCCATCTACTCCTCTTGGGTATATTTGCTTCTTTTTGTTCTAGATCTTTTAGATGTGCTGTCAAACTGCTAATGTATGCTTTCTCCAGTTTCTCTTAAATTCTCAAAAGTCTTTAATTTCTTTCTTTCTTTCTTCCTTGACCAATTTATCATTGAGTAGAGCATTGTTCAACTTCCATGTATATGTGAGCATTCTGTCATTTTTGTTGTTATTGAAGGCCAGCCTTAGTCTGTGGTGATCTGACAGGATGCATGGGATTATTTCAGTCTTCCTGTATCTGTTGAGGACTGTTATAATTAACCATATAATTAACCAATTATATGGTTAATTTTCTTGATGACAGGCATACTGATTGGTACTTCATTTCTCAAGGATAAGTTCACTAAATGTGAAATTCAGTGATAAGATTTTTTTTTTAGAGCACACTGTCTTTTGAACTTCATTGTTTATAGTAAGCAGTCACCTATAACACACACAATCTCTCCCTTATACATAATGTTTTTCTTCCCTATTTTTAATTGATATGGTATGAGTAAACATAAACTTATCCACAAACATGCAGAGCAATGTGGAAGAAGGGAGGGAGGGAAGCAGGGAAGAGCTGCAGCTTGAAGACCAGGCTAATTCTACTCTGCTGCTCTTTGGCCTCACTGCCCTGTCCCCTCTCTTACCCCAGCTGCCTGCATTCCACCCTCTGGGATAAATGACCACAGTCTACATGCTTCCGTGTTGTCTGCTGTATTCTGCCTCCCTCCTCCATCAGCACACCTTACATCTCCCTGACTTCCCCTCTTTGTCTGCTGTTATTAACAAGCCCTTCTTGTGACTCTCCACTCTCATGTACTTTCCAACAATGCTATTTTGATAGCAATATACTGCTGCTGAAACGCTCCATCTTTCTATACCCAGTATCCATCCTTTGTACTGGATCCACCGGTCTTTTTGTAAGAGCTATATTGAATGTACCATCTGGTCATTTCACTATCTGGGTCAACTCTTGTCTGTCCATGGTATAAATAATGAATTACAAGCCTTTTGAGTGTGTCGTATAATCTTACATTATTGCCAGGAAACTTGCATAAAAGAACAGGAGTCTGAATTCAATATTTACCTAGAAAAACAGCACATCTATTCACTGTCCTTGCTATCAAACTTGTCGTGTTACACCAACAGTTACTAAGCCTGGTGGAGATCAGTTGAAGTTTTAGTTTGAACCAGTGACAGTCCGTTACACACATCACCAAGGAGATGTCTTTCAGACTCAAGTACCTACTTCGAGGGGTCCCAGCACCGTGCACCACCAGCTCACAGGTGAGGAGGTCAGAGGGAGGGAGGCACTGCAGAAATACTCCTGACCCACTCAGAGGACCCTTCCAGTTCTAATCTGTCACATGGGCCTTTTTGGTCAAAACCTTGTTGGGCATCATGTATTCATACAGTGTGACCCAGGATGGCAGTCCTTAAACACCTCTCTCATTAAAGCCTTCTTCATTACAAACAGGTTCATACAGGTCTCTCCTATCGCATGTTATTGAGAATCACCTGGTCTCTGCAGCTCTCTGTAGCCAGTAACATTTGCATATACTCAGACAGTCACCTATCAGTCACCATTCACTGGGGACACTTTTGGTCTTTGGCAGAGACCAAAAAACATTAATTTACCAAACCCAGCTTTCATTTTGAGAATATCATTTGAAGACATATAGCCAAGGTTAGAAACTATATGCTCAGCAGACACTTTAAAGGATTAAAGGCCAAGCAGGAATGGAGGCATTCACATAACCCCAGCACTAGGGACATAAGGCAGGAGGATGAAGAGTTGGAAGGCTGCCTGGAATACCTAGTGAGACCTTAAGAAAAAGTTAAAAGGACAAATGCTTCATCAGTTTTGGGTTCTGCTATTTTAATTTTTTTAAATTGCTATTAATATTGTCTTTGTGGGTAAGAAGACTCTTCCTTTACACCGTGTTTACTGCAGATGCCCCACAATGACGCTATGAAGACTACTAAGTCCGAGTCTCCTTTGTGTAAAGGTTTAAGTTTCCGGCTTTACCAGAGTGTCTCCGAGCAGAGCTGTTTAGTGTTCCTGTACAGGCCAGGGACCAATAATCCTCTCATTCAGCTCCTCCTGCTGCTTCCAACTAATAATGGGAACATTGGGAACTTCAAGTGCACAGTCAAGATTTTATTCATTAGAATAGAATCACAAAGAGTAAAACATAAAAGAAAATCCTAAGACAATCAGACAACCAAAACAATAAATAAAGAAATTTATTGTTAAATTATTGTTAAATAAATAAATTTGAATAAAGAAAGGGGTTGGTTTTAGTTTTTACTGCTATTATCAGCTAACAACATTCAACCAAAAGAGGTCGTTCAGAAAAAACTCAAATGAGCTCCCATCCCTAACCAAGAAAATATCTGATAACTGTACGCAACGCAAAAAATCTTTCCAATAGAGTTTCACTGGTCATATAAACATAATTCTGGTCAGGTCTCATGCTTGGCAGTAAATGACGAACACAAAATGAACGCAGTTTTAATCTTTGTTTCATAATGCTGGTTTGGGTTTGTTTTGTTTTGTTTTTAACTCTAACTGGCCTCTTTCTGTTTTTTGGTTTTTTTTGTTTGTTTGTTTGTTTTTTTATTAACTTGAGTATTTCTTATATACATTTCGAGTGTTATTCCCTTTCCCAGTTTCCAGGCAAACATCCCCCTAATCACTCCCCCTCCCCTTCTTTATGGGTGTTCCCCTCCCCATCCTCCCCCCATTGACACCTTCCCCCCAACAATAGAGTTCACTGGGGGTTCAGTCTTAGCAGGACCCAGGGCTTCCCCTTCCACTGGTGCTCTTACTAGGATATTCATTGCTACCTATGAGGTCAGAGTCCAGGGTCATGTATAGTCTTTAGGTAGTGGCTTAGTCCCTGGAAGCTCTGGTTGCTTGGCATTGTTGTACATATGGGGTCTCGAGCCCTTCAAGCTCTTCAGTTCTTTCTCTGATTCCTTCAACAGGGGTCCCGTTCTCAGTTCAGTGGTTTGCTGCTGGCATTCGCCTCTGTATTTGCTGTATTCTGGCTGTGTCTCTCAGGGCGATCTACATCCGGCTCCTGTCGGCCTGCACTTCTTTGCTTCATCCATCTTGTCTAGTTGGATGGCTGTATATGTATGGGCCACATGTGGGGCAGGCTCTGAATGGGTGTTCCTTCTGTGTCTGTTTTAATCTTTGCCTCTCTATTCCCTGCCAAGGGTATTCTTGTTCCCCTTTTAAAGAAGGAGTGAAGCATTCACATTTTGATCATCCGTCTTGAGTTTCATTTTTTCTAGGCATCTAGGGTAATGCAAGCATTTACTCCAGACTGATTTCCAGAATGGTTGTACCAGTCTGCAATCCCACCAACAACGGAGGAGTGTTCCTCTTTCTCCGCATCCTTGCCAGCATTTGCTGTCACCTGAGTTTTTGATCTTAGCCATTCTCACTGGTGTGAGGTGAAATCTCAGGTTGTTTTGATTTGCATTTCCTTATGACTAAAGATGTTGAACATTTCTTTAGGTGTTTCTCAGCCATTCGGCATTCCTCAGCTGTGAATTCTTTGTTTAGCTCTGAACCCCATTTTTTAATAGGGTTATTTGTCTCCCTCTTGGTCTAACTTCTTGAGTTCTTTGTATATTTTGGATATAAGGCCTCTATCTGTTGTAGGATTGGTAAAGATCTTTTCCCAATCTGTTGGTTTGCCGTTTTGTCCTAACCACAGTGTCCTTTGCCTTACAGAAGCTTTGCAGTTTTATGAGATCCCATTTGTCGATTCTTGATCTTAGAGCATAAGCCATTGGTGTTTTGTTCAGGAAATTTTTTCCAGTGCCCATGTGTTCCAGATGCTTCCCTAGTTTTCTTCTATTAGTTTGAGGTGTCTGGTTTGATGTGGAGGTCCTTGATCCACTTGGACTTAAGCTTTGTACAGGGGTGATAAGCATGGGATCGATCTGCATTCTTCTACATGTTGACCTCCAGTTGGACCAGCACCATTTGCTGAAAATGCTATCTTTTTTCCTTTGGATGGTTTTGGCTCCTTTGTCAAAAATCAAGTGACCATAGGTGTGTGGGTTCATTTCTGGGTCTTCAATTCTGTTCCATTGGTCTATCTGTCTGTCTCTGTACCAATACCATGCAGTTTTTATCACTATTGCTCTGTAATACTGCTTGAGTTCAGGGATAGTGATTCCCCCTGAAGTCCTTTTATTGTTGAGGATAGTTTTAGCTATCCTGGGTTTTTGTTATTCAGATGAATTTGCAGATTGTTCTGTCTAACTCTTTGAAGAATTGGATTGGTATTTTGATGGGGATTGCATTGAATCTGTAGATCGCTTTTTTGTAAAAATGGCCATTTTACTATATTAATCCTGCCAATCCATGAGCATGGGAAGGTCTTTCCATCTTCTGAGGTCTTCTTCAATTTCTTTCTTCAGAGTCTTGAAGTTCTTATTGTACAGATCTTTTACTTGCTTGGTTAAAGTCACACCGAGGTACTTTATATTATTTGGGTCTATTATGAAGGGTGTCGTTTCCCTAATTTCTTTCTCAGCTTGTTTCTCTTTTATGTAGAGGAAGGCTACTGATTTAGTTGAGTTAATTTTATACCAAGCCACTTTGCTGAAGTTGTTTATCAGCTTTAGTAGTTCTCTGGTGGAACTTTTGGGATCACTTAAATATACTATCATATCATCTGCAAATAGTGATATTTTGACTTCTTCTTTTCCGATCTGTATCCCCTTGACCTCCTTTTCTAACTGGCCTCTTTCATCATTGTTTCATTGTTTGTGCTTTTATTGATGGGCGTGTATAAGTTATATGCCCCCCCCGTGTGTGTGTGTGTGTGTGTGTGTGTGTGTGTGTGTGTGTGTGTGTGTTTCTTGTGCTATTTCTTCTTTTCATTCTGGTTTGTTTGATAATTTTGCTTGTTTGTTTTCTGAAGAAAAAGAGAAGTCATGGTGTTGGAAGGGTAGGGAGGTTAGGAGGACCTGGGATAGTATGAACAAAAAGCTAATGTAAACACAAAATACTATATGAAAAATATATTCAGTAAAACAAGTGCAGCACAGAGCTGAAGAAGAGAAGGAAGAACTTGGCCATGCTCTTCTCCCTCTCAGCCACTGAGAGAGCTGGTCACTCTCTGGGGCAGTGTTATCTCCTGCCTGAGACCCTGAGAACTGATTCAGTACAACAGAGGGAGAGCTCCCAAGCAGGAACAGAGCAATTGTTGATGGCACGTTTGAGCTTCTCATGGATCCAGACATGAGAGTAGATGGGAGGCTGTTATGTCAGCACTAACTAACTCGGCATGCTTCCGTGGGATGTGCATTTGTCACTACAGAGTTCCTATAAGTAATTCCAGATGTGTGCTCACACTATTACAGATGCCAAGAACCAGTCTACGCGTCCACCAGTAGATGAGTGGATAAGGAGAATGGGGGTAAAGCGTTCACTACACAAACATGAGGAACTGATGTCAGCTGCCCACACTCAGGCGTGACAATTCCACCTGTCATCTACAAACTGCTGGGGAGCAGACCTGGGAAAGGCCCTGGCCAACTGGCCTAGCAAAACTAGCAAGACATTCAAAAGCTGCAACAGAGAGGTGGCAGGCAAGGCAGGTGACAGGCAGAAGGCACCCAATGTCAAATAGACATGTATTTTTCCACAAAGAATTCTCAATATTTTCTACACATTTTGTTGCAGTTCATTGAGTGATTTTAGACAATCAAAAACTTAACTTAAAATGTCTTTATAAGGAATTATATTGCCACTAGAGAAAAGTCTTCTTATGTCTTATAAGAGCAATGCAGAGATGAAATGACAACTGAGCAGCCGTCCTCCATGAGCTGGCCACCTCCTGAGGAACAGGAGCCAGGCGCTGTCAGGACTCCTGCCTTCTGTGAGCACTGCAGCACAGAGGCAGCCATGCGCGCAAACAGAGCCCATAAAACTTCATTTAGTGACAAGGAATTTTTATATTTCATAGTATATTTTTCTTTTGATTTTTACAAACATATAAAATAGTAAAAATAATTCATAGTTGATAGCCATCTCCAAATAGGTCTGGTTTGGTACATGGACCATGATATTCTACCCAGTAATATATCTTTTAAATTATATAGTCTCTAGCACAGACACTGTATTAGGAATGATTAAGAAAGCAGATGTAGAAATCAGACTAAGGTTTAACGCTCAGCCTACACAACCTTGGCCAAGCAGCCTATCCTCACTCTGCACCGACTCTCTTTTGTGTGGTCTGAGAATCATACTAGCAGTGACTTTAGGAAGGTAGAGTATGCTAAACCAGACTGTAGCAAGGTTCACATGGGACACAAAAAGGGACTACCATTCTGCCGACGTCACAGCCATGACACAGGAGAATTTCCGTCAGTTAGAAATATCAGTTATTACATGCAGCACCTGTGACCATGCCATTGTTTGTTGAGGGTGGAGGGATGCAAATGATAACAGAGTCAGACGCCAAGACGAGACTACCGCACATTATCCAATGTCAACTCCCCTCAGAAGATGGCAGACAGAACAAGAGAAGCGGTGAGGCTATGAGGAAGGAACAATGGCTGTGCTCTGTGTGGGAGGCGAAGACAGCTAGGATCCCAGCGGCCACCAGAGGCTGAGAGAAGAAGGAGCAGGCTCCCTGCAGACAGAAGGAAGCAGCAGCCTAGGGCGGTGCTTCCTCATCTGCACACGACAGAGGAATTCTGTTCTCTGTCAAGTCTGTAGTAATCTGCTATGCTGGCAAGAACACTGGTACAAGGTGACAAAAAATAATCAGTTCACATTTGTCTTAGAAAGCAATCACTGACTATACAAAAAAAGCCGCCTTTTAAACAAATCAAAAAATTTGGTCAAATATGACATTATTCTCACAAGTTATACAATTTGTTCTACACAACAAAATGAAAATATGTGTGTGTCACTTTGTACACTTTGTCTTTCATTTCCTATCCAAATTTTAGAAACTCATCTCTAACTGAAATAACACCTTGCCTCAAAATTTACTGCCAACAAAATGCTGTGGGCCAAGAGACAGATTTCCTCAGCAGGACCCTTGACCATTCCAAGAAACCATGCAGCAATCTTCACGGTCACTCCAAGGTCATTGGGTTATCAGCTAGCAGCTAGGAGCAAGAACACCGGCTCTCTCTCTGCCTTGTCCCCTTCACTTTCACTCTGTCAGCACGGGTGGCAGCTCTTGGACTTCAGGGTCCAGTACTGTTTCTGATGGTCTATCAAGAAATAAAGAGGACCTTAAAGGCAACAAAAGGCTAAGAAGCTGGCTGACTGCAGAGTACCTGCCTAATGTGTAAGGGTGGGTTCAATCCCCAGCAACATGGATGGATGGATGGATGGATGGATGGATGGATGGATGGATGGATGGCAAGAAAGAGGGAAGGGAATAGAGGGAGGTGGGGGGAGAAGGAAAGAATATCCAACTTCCAAGCCAAAAATAAGTAGTGTAATATTTGTGTATACAGATAAACAGTTTTGAATATAGTTGTGTATTAAAAACATCAACTTTGAAAATAATTATAGAAATTACTAATCAATAATTTCTCTCTCATTTGTTGCAATGTAATCATAAAATAAAACTCCATAAAATCAGCAACAGAAAGGACCTCCTACATCTACGTTTCTCTACTCCATTTTTGATTTTATAAAACATGGAGACTGAAAGTAAAATGATTTCCTCAAGATGCTCATAAAAAATGACATACCTAACTTACTCCCTTTCTACCATCATTAGTCAGATAATATCCAGAGTCAACCAATGATTAACATCAGTAACTCAGACAAAAATTTAAGTGGGAGGGGAGATAGATACACTTTAATTCTTTCTTATATTTGAAACGCTCAACCACAATTTATATTCTGTACAAAACCATGGTTCACTTACACCTAAAATGATCTTCAATCCACAATTCAAAAATATGGTGAAGACAAAAGAGATCGATGAGTTTTGTGATTATAAGAAACAGGAGGCTACCACTATGAAGTTGCACATACAGGAAGGACAATTTTGTACTGCAATGGCAAAGATCATGTTAGAAATTATTGGGGATGCCCAGATAGATAGATAGATAGATAGATAGATAGATAGATGGATGGATG
Organism: Rattus rattus; assembly: GCF_011064425.1. Classification (NCBI taxonomy): domain Eukaryota; kingdom Metazoa; phylum Chordata; class Mammalia; order Rodentia; family Muridae; genus Rattus; species Rattus rattus. The sequence goes on along the minus strand of NC_046157.1, from coordinate 174,062,449 downwards.
GATGGATGGATGGATGGATGGATGGATGGATGGATGGATGGATGGATGGATGGATGGATAGATAGATAGATAGATAGATAGATAGATAGATAGATAGATAGATAGATAGATAGATAGATAACGACAGCATCCAGAGCAGCTGTGCACACCTGCAAGGCCAGCCTTGTTGGGGATGGGAGGGCAACAAGGAAGCGGCAGAGACAGGGCCATCCCTGGCTGCATATGGAGCCTATCTCAAAAAGAACATCAAAAAGATGAAACAAAAAAAGGAAGGCCTTTCAATATCCACCTAAAACACCTTGGATTCACATTACAGAAACGTTTCATTCAATGCCTTTAAATCCATTAAGAAAGTAGTTCAGAGAGTCACCCACTGATTCTAAGCCCTGTCAGATGACACTGCTAGCACGGCAGAGGTCGGCCTCCCCTGGGAGCTGACTGTGCGCCAACAGCACACACGACTGTCTCGTGCTTCACATCTTCTACATCACCGTGGATCAGGTCCCCCTCTCACAGACCAGAGAGCCAAATTTACAGAGTGCTCAAGTCATAACTCTAAGAACAGAGCAATGAGTTCTTATTCAGAATTCTGCTTCCCACGTTCAAATCTAAAGTGGACTGTAAATCCAAAATTCCTCCTTATAGACACTTACGGTGACTATTTATAGAATTGAATCTATAGTTTTAAAGATCAACTTCACTGGGTCAGAAGTGTACCTAGAATATACAGACACAGGGGTATTCTTTTGAGGCCTGCGATGATATTAAATAGCTAACAGATATTTTAAACCTTGAATAGGATTTCAGAATTTAAAAATAACTTATCTTGGAACTAAGCACAACCAGTTAAATACTTCATTTGGACATATCTTTTAACAGATTGTCTTCATAAAACAAACTGTAGATCCTATCTTCAGAAATACTTACAAGTGAGCATTGTTTGATTTCCCTTAAACTGAGGGTTTGGAGACTGCTATGCAATTTCTTGTCTATACTTCGTACCTTTCCTAAGTATACATGCTTTGAGACCAGGTAGTAGGCCCGTAACAGTTTTAATAAACCCATCATCTTACTATTTTACTGTTCTCTTAATTCATACAGAATTCACCAGTTTTTCTATATACCCAAAACAAGCACACTGAAAAAGAGACCACGGAAACACTCCCATCCACAATAGCCTCAAAAAAAAAAAAAAAATCTAGAAATGAACCAAAACAAGGAGCTGAAAAGTGTCTATAATAAAAATTTCAAATCTCTGAATTAAAAAGATTGAAGATATCAGAAGAAGAAAGGAAAAAACAAAACAAAACTCTCCAATGGTCATGGATCTGTACAATTAATACTATGAAAATGGTCATCCTACTAAAATCAATTTATAGATTTAATAAAACTCTAATCACAATAAGATGCTTTGTAGAAAAAAAGAAAAAAATCCCTAAATTCATACAGAAGCCAAGAAGACCTCCGATAGCCAGAACGATACTGAGGAAAAGGTCATTTCTGGAGGGACAGCGCACCAGGCTTCACGCTGCACTGCACAGTTGCAGTGATACAATCAGCATAGGCCTGGCACACAGACAGACGAGTCCATCAGTGGACTAAAGCAGACCCAAGCACAAGTACATGCAAGTGCAGCCATCTTGAACAGCTACTGGGGTAGTCTGAATAGGACTGACCTCCATAGTCTCTTATATGTTTAAATGATAATGCTTAATCATTATTTGAGAAGAATTGGAAAGACTGGAAGGTGTGGTCTATTGGAGAAGGGTGGTCCTGTTGAAGGAAGTAGGTCACTGGGAGTGTGGGCTTTAGGGTTTCAAAACCCCACACCAGGGCAACTCGCTCTGCTTAGCTATTTCTCCGGCACCACATTGCCATGACTGCTATATATTCCCTCCCACCGTAATAACAGACTAAGCTTCTGAAACAGTAAGCAAGCCCAGTTAAATGTGATCCTGCATAAGAATTGCATTGGTCACAGTGTCTGTCCACAACAACAGAACAGTGACTAAGACAGCAACATATGAAGATGAGGAGGAAGGAGGAAGAAGGAAGGGGAGGAAGAAGAACAGGTTAGGAAGAGGAGAAGTAGAAGAAAAAGGAAGACAGGAAGAAGAGGAAGAGCAGGGGGAGGAGGAGGAGGAGGAGGAGGGGGAGGAGGAGGAAGAGGAGGAGGAGGAAGAAACCACCACTACCAGACAGCCCATTGTTTGATGAATGAAGATGAATGAGAAGTTTAAAGCATTTCATCTATAAGAAGGTCTACAATCCCTGTGAGGGAATAATAGAGGAAGCATTAAAGGACTACTTTCAATATTGTGTTGTGGAGAATAAGGACGAGCAGGCATTCTTCTCTTTAAATACAAGTTTGCTTAACAAACTGAGATTTCAGACCATGATTTGTAAAGTGCAGAATGCAAAGCTCTGAGGATAGAGGCAAACTAAAATCCCAATCCAGATGGGTCTCAATCCTTCAGTGGCAAAGACACTGGAGTACAAAGAAAGGCAGACAACAGCCTGAGGTGCTGTGTCCCACTTCCCAGGGTGTTTATAGCTCTGAAAAACAACTCCTACCTAGAATTAGCTCCTGTCAGCTATTGTGTGCTCTACGCTAATTTAGAAAATAGCTGGATGCATCATAAAAACAACATCAGAGAGTAAAAAGGAGAGCCACAACATCTCTCTAAACAGAAGGTAAACAGTGACTCTATGGGAGTGCAAGCCCCTACAACCAATCCAGGAGCACAGTCAGCTGAGACCCTGCCAGTGCCTCTCTGGATGAGTGCCTCAGTGAAGACTTGGGACTGAGGAAGACAACGGGACCGTTCAACAGGGCACTCGCAGGCTTCTCACTGAGGTGACTGCACTCAGCCAGAATTACCTGACAAACACAGCTAAAACTCTGTGCTTACGCATGAAACTACAGAATCCAGTATGTGTTTACTTTGTGAGCTGTTGGAAGACTTCATTTCAGTGTGCACTTCTATGCTAAATAGCTTTCTGAGGACAGTGGTTGAAAACTATTAACGTAACAACCCTTATACTACTTTCTCTATAAAAACCACAAAGTAGTTAAATACTCATTTTTTTAAATTTCTACTTTATTTTTTAAATGTAGTAAAACAGATACAAAAGAAAACAAAGAAATTTATCAAAAAATAAAAGGAAAAAATGAATATTTTAAAAAACAATCAACAAATAAAGAACAAAATGTAAGTATAAAATATCAAAGGTGAAAGGTTATAAAAATGAGGAGTGAAAAGCAGGACCTATCTTTAAACTAAAGGCTGAGTCAACTGTGCCATCAGCTCTGTAGGACGTTAGCGTCTGGGAAGTCAGAGATGGTGACTACAGGATGACAAACCTGTGTGCACACCAATCGCAGAGGATTTTATTGTCCTCTGATATTCTTATAAATACACAAACTGAGATCATAAAGTCCATGCACACAGGGATGACCTGTAAATTTATGAACAGTATTACCTAATGACAAGACTACTAATAAGAATATGATAGCCCAAACACTCCCCTGAGTTACACTAAGGCAGAGAGTATGTGCCTGTTCCCATTGTTTTCGAAGAGAAATAGAAAAGAAATGGCAGTCATGTGATCACTGACCACTCTTTCAGATATTCCCATTCTTATTTCAAAGCAGAATTTGTTTTTCCTAACATAGAAAATGGGGACAAAAACAGCCTCAAATATCAGAGCCTTAATTAGTAAATGCAGGCAGCTAAGTTTGAACTAAAACCAAACAAATCGTTCATAAAACTCTTTACAAACACAACAGATGTGGTACAGGGTGCTGTTCCTATTATCCACCAAAACTATATCCCATACAGTAAAAGATTACTGGCCGGTCTGTTCCAGATTATTAAGCTAACCTGGAAGTGTTAATTTATAGAAAAACAATGCTGAGCTCTTCAGTCACATATGGTGAGAACTTCTCAGTTATTGTCCCTAATTATCATGATGAATATTACTCTCTTAGTAATCAAGCTCAGCAGGTAACAAAGACTGGAACTTAGGGAACAGAGGTTTGAATGCCATTACGAATGTTAAACTGAATTGTACCTTCTCATGGGTTAAAAAGTCTATTTACACTCAAACCTGAGAGGCAAACAGAAGACCAATTAGGCAAGTAATGAGGACTGGTACTACCACCCCATCTCCCTGGCTGAGTGTCTGAGTAATCGCAGAGCTCAAAAGAGAACAAGAACCATAATCAGGTGACTGCAAGGACTACAAAACTATGTCCAGGCCTGGGGCAGGGCGGGAGCCGCCTTCCTCCTTACCTGGTATCTCTGGATCTCTGATGAGGAAGGCCCAGGGCTTATCGGTATAGAGCATTTTTTACAGAACTTGGAGTCAGAGTCAGGCTCCAGGTCACCCTCACAGTGGGGACACTCCACACTCTGCTCCATCTCAAATCTTAACTAGAGCTAACGGTATGCACGCAGAAGTCAGTGTGTCCACAGATCATCCTGTCTGAGACAAAAGCAAGACAGAAAAGGCACAGGCCTTGATCTCCTATTTCAGTGTCGCCCTCTGTTGGCAGGGCACTGTACCAGTCAGCTCTGGATCAAAGGAACCATGACACCAACAATATTGGAGTTTTTGTTGTTGTTGTTTTGGGTTTTTGTTTGTTTGTTTGTTTCATTTTCTTTGGATGGGAGCCCATGTGCATTAAATGAAAGCCCATTATCTAAGACACAGATTATATTCTTATGATCTGAATGAAATAACTTATTTTCTTCCTCTACAACATGCAGAGGTCTTCCAACTGAGTAGATAAGTACAATTCAAAATCCCTGGGAACTCACCAAACTGCCAAGTATGTCTTGAAACAAACCTTCATGAGCGGCTGGGCTATGAATATAAAACTTCTATAGTTTATATTACTGAAGTCTAACTCTAACACTTCATGAGGAAGGAGGGTGGGAAGAAAGCAGGTTTGGGGCATTCACAGCCATGAGTGGAGGCTGAACAGAAGGCTTTTTCAGTATTCTATTCCAGTGTGTGGTGACTGGATTGTAAAACACTACATACGACAGTCAGAGACCATACAGTGTTCTTGATGCACACGCAGGGCTTTCTTCGTGCTTGTGTGTGTGTGTGTGTGTGTGTGTGTGTGTGTGTGTGCGTGCATGCGTGTCCAGGCTCTCTCCACGGTCCTGGCTGGCTGCATGCTTGTAGCCCCATGGCTTCTGCCAAGAGAGTACTGAGCTTCCACGTGTGCATCACCACCCTTGGCCAGAACAAGGTTTTTGGTAGAATAAAGTTCATAAGTCTCCATGGAAACAAAGCAGGAAAAACAATTTAAAGGCAGTGGAGACAGGTCTTGGTTTCAAACCTTACTTGGACCACAATTCTGACAAACATTTCTCCTTTAAAATTTCATACTCTTTAATTTACATATTTGAAAGAACTAAGGCCAGGCCTGGTGGCACATGCTGGCAATCCTGCCATTTGGTAGGACTGAACGAAATGTGAGTTGAAGGCCAGCACGTGCCACATTGTGACAGCCCACGTCAATCACAGTAGAGTCTCATTTCTGTTCAATTTCTACTACTTGCCTGTGTGTCTGTCCACTTTTCACTTTGTTGTGCATAAAAACCACTCATGTTTATATCATACCCATCACAAACATCTCATTTTGTATTCAAATGATGATTTCATAGTTTCCCTTAAATGAAGGGAGGAAATGGGAGAGAAAGCTTCTTATGCCCTAGCACTGTCCTGGCTATGAGCATCCGCCATTGCGCCCCTCATTGGCCCTGAGTTTATAGCTGCTCAAGCTGAGGTACTCAGAGGCTGGCTAACTTCCCGGTCACGCCCTCAGTAAGGAGCTGGGTCAGGACTGACATCCAAATCCCTCTAGGACATTTCTGTCACTCCACCTCTCAGGTGAGACCCTTACCCAAAGCACTCTTCCCAGAAGGAAGTCCCCAGATACTCTCGATTGACTAATTCTCTACTGCTTAAGTAAGGATGAAATCAGGGAACACTGCTAATGTTTCTTGATAGTCTCTGTTGGTCTCACATTTTTCTAGCTCATTTTAAACGAGTAACTTTGACTTCTATTTCTGAATAAATTTACTTACATTTTCCTATCTTTGTCGCTTACTTACAGCTTGGCTCTATTCATTTATTCTCTCAGTATTCAGTGAGGATTTACTAGGTGCCAGGCACTCACCAAGGCTCACAGAATCACAAAATTCTAAATCTGGAAGCAATCTTGAAGATAAAAATAAATGAAAATTAATTTTTACAGCCAGAAATATGAAACTAAAGCAGCTATATTTGACTCTTACTTTACTCCCAGAAGTAAGCTAAACCTGGTGTTTCCTTTGCATTGTGAATGCCCCCCCTCCCCGGTTTGGTTTTCTGTAAGTAGAAGTATTGGAGATCACCAGACCGTCTTCAGATCCTGTAAAGACGGTAACCGTACGGATGATGCCTTAGTTCCCAGCTGCTAAAACAAAGGCCATAGGTGCAATGAGTTAGGATCTATAATTTCACATTTCTGAAAGTTGAGCATTGTTTTCCTTCTAAATCTAAACGAGTTTGGGGGCCATGCTAAAAGTGTTTTTCCCATTTCAATGGTAACTTAGCATACTATAACCTTCAATAAATATTCCTGTCAATCTCTTTTCTAAAACCCAAGTAGACTGCTCTCTGGGTACTCTTGCCTTTGCAGAGACTCTGGAAACAGGCATGCATGATTCTGTTGCTTGAAAACTCCCCCTTTCCCTTAGAAAAGTATTTTATATAAATATACAATGACTCTTTCTTACCAAGAATTCTAATAGTCTGTCCAAAATTAAAAAAAAAAAAACTATTTAATGTCTGAGTCTACATCACAAGTCCTATGCCAGGAGAGCAAATGGCAGTAAACAAAATGGAAGTGTCTTCTCAAACTAAATTTGTGCATAAATAGGTATTATGGGGAAGACTATACAAAATGAACACACACGCCCCTAAATCCATACATTAATACATACACCAATGCACACACTAGTATTTAACCCATGAGTTCCTGTTAACAAGCAATGTAGTTGTAGGTACTGCTAACAAGCGATGTAGTTGTAGGTACTGTTAACAAGCGATGGTAGTTAGTTGTAGGTACTGCTAACAAGCGATGGTAGTTAGTTGTAGGTACTGCTAACAAGCAATGTAGTTGTAGGTACTGCTAACAAGCGATGGCAGTTGTAGGTACTGCTAACAAGCAATGTAGTTGTAGGTACTGCTGCAGGAACTAGTGGTGAAGACATTAGGAGCTGATGCCATGTAAGGACAGACAGCGGGCATCAGAGACAGTGATGGGGATGGGGTACGCAGGACAGAAGTAGGCTCCTTAGAGCAATGTATCCTGTGAAATCTCTTAAGGGAACGGCCTTAGAAATGCAAACTGAAACTATTTAGGATGCCAGTCAGATGGTTAAGGAAAGAGGAGAGAGGGGAGGGCACAAATGCTGGTAAGGATGTGCAGGAGTCATTAGTGGGTGGGCAAACTGCGACAGACGCCACTACAAAAATCAGTGTGGTGGCTCATCCAGACACGAGAGCCACCCTGCCACCCTGATATACCACCGCTGGGCTCACAGTCCCAGGACTGTCCACCTGCAGAGGCACCTGCTCATCCGTGCTCGTCAGTACTCTACGCACAACTGCCAGGAACCAGAAACAGCCTCTAAGTGCTGTCAGGTGATGAAACCCTACACTACACATCGGAGCATTTTAGCCAACTGTGTGGAACTGAGACTTGCAGGTTAATGGGCATGACTGGAAAAAATATTGAGTGAGGTAATTTTAGACCCACAGCACCAAACCTTGTATGTTCTCACTCATGTGCAGACCTCATTGTCAAGATTTTAGACTGTTTGCTTGTTTAACTTGTAGTCTCTGTGCAATCTAGGAAACTAGAGAGCGGTGGCTGGAGAGGGAAGCAGACCTCAGAGAAGGAAGAGAGGAGAGCAGACCTGCCATGAAGAAGGAAGGAACACGGTGAGAAGCTGCTTAGGAGGAGAGAGGAGAAAGTAGGATAGAAAACCGGCATTAAATACCACTGAAGATCTTTGGGAAATCTGTGTGGAAAACTATGACCTTCTTATACATTACTTTTCATACAAAAAAAAAAGTGTTTAATGGGATTACCCTTCACAAGGGATGGGTATCTTCCTGGAAGCCATAGACTTATATAAAAAGGCAGTGCCAAGTGTCAGTTGTTGACGTCAGGATGAACTAGAGACCCCTCAACATAAGTAGTTGCCATTCCTCTTCAATGCCCACGAGAACATGATAATAAGACATGTGGCTGAGGAAGACATTATCACTGTGGCATAGGACATGAAGAAATCAAGTGCATGCCAACCACGAGGCTTCCTCCCTGCTGGCTAGCCTTCACAGTATCACTTGGTAGCTGAAAGAGAAAGGCTGCCAACCGTCTTGCCCAGCTATGAACCCTGAAAGTTACAATAACCACTGGCATAGCATGATACGCCCATGGATGCAACTGTGGCACAGGCTATGGGAACACCCACCTGCTTTCTGACTGGATTTAAGGTCTGCTCCACAGGGGAACATGTGTCAGACACTGTAAAGCTGACTGGGAACCCCAGGGGTGACCCCACCACCGTTATCCCGTTAGGCAGCGTTACTATCAAACGGTTCTCTGTATCTGTTCCTCTATACTCCTAGAGGAGTACTTTCCAGGCTTCATCAGGGAGACTGCTGTATGTAATGAGCAACAGTGAACACAGGCACTCAGAGCTGGTGCTGGTGCTGGTGCTGGTGCTGGTGCTGGTGCTGGTGCTGGTGCAGGCAGTCAGTGTCTAGAGGTGCTCAGCCCTAAATGGAACCTCTATGTCATGCCCATCCTGCCAATCTCAGGGAAGATGGAGGGACCTACAGTCTTCTGAACAGGACAGGACAGGACAGGACAGGACTGCTGCTCTCAGGAACTGTGGCTGACTAGACAGACCTGCACACACTCAAGACAATCACCATCCCAGCATGGAGTAGAAATTACTAGCCCAACCCGAGGAAACATCAACAGTTGGTGGCTGCAGGGAGAGGAAGTAGAGGCTTTTTTTTCCCACAAGTGGTTCCCTGGATGCCAGCCTTTCTCCAATGGGCCACCTACATCCATATTCATGCATGCTCAGGCAGCCCAAAGTAGACTAGGTAGGTAAAAAAATAAGTAAGTAAAACAAGACATGAGGATGAGGGGAACTGCAAAGTGAATGTATGAAGACCTAGTAGATAAGTAAGAAAATCAGTCAAAATGTAGGAAATTCTCAGAGAATAAAAATACATATTTAAAAAAATACAAACACAAAAGCATATCCTAAGAACTGAAATTATGAGGATATGGTTAGTCCTATGAAAAACTAGGCTAGACTATCACAGAAAAGACATGTCAAGGGGGAAAGGGGGAGCTTGGGGTATTCAGACCACAAGAGAGCAGGAGAGCCCCATGGGAAGACTGGGTGGGTGTGGATGAGGTTCGGTTCTCAGAGACAAATGTGGAGTTCAGGACATGGTAGACTGGTGAGTAGCTCTGACCATCTCTAGGTGGGTTTTGCTGCCGTCCCAGAGCAGATGCTGCCCAGAGGTTAGCTGGAGGGGAATGTGCAGGTAATACAACAGAACTTGCCTGCACAGTGCATATGAGACTTGGAGAACAGTGACTATTAAGTGAGTCTCCCACTTTGATGGGTTTGAATAGCTGTTTGAGGTGGCAGTTATCCCATTTACATAGAAATGAAAGCCTATCTGAGGGGCAGAATCCAGTTTGGGTAACTCACATCTAAGACCATTCAGTTCAATTATGGAGTGAACTGTTCAAGTTCCAGGCCAGTGTTCATAAATTAAGTATTTGCAAAGTGTTTTAACCATGAAATGAACTGCCATGTGCTATGTATGGCATTATCTGGACTACATAACATAAAATAAGAATAAAGCATTAGATCTTCATACTATAAAACTAAATAAAAAGCAAGGTAGTGTCTTGTGGTAGGTACAATAAAAACAGAAAGCTTCCACATACATTTCAAAACCAATATGTACTGCTTTATTATTAAAGAATAAGGTAACAAGATACCTCAGTTACAGATGTTTGGTTTTCTGACACTGAGCTCCACCTGCTGGTAATGTCATAGCTTTAGTTATTATACCGTTAAAAAGACTAATGTGTGGAAGTGCAGAATGTAGTCTTCAATACTTAAAAACGTTTTTAAAATTAGGAGATAACATTTAAAATTACAATAACATTTCCTTTCACTCTACATACTATTAAGTGAACTTATCCATATGCAAGGAATTGAAATACACATTTCTATAATTTTGTTAAACCTTTGAGACAATTGTGTCGTGTTTCTAGAACTTTCTAATTAACTAGGAATCTTCTTTCAGAGAGGCTCCATAGCTTATCCTGAGGTCATACAGTAAGACTTTGGATGCACTGTCAGGCCCGGCAAGGACAACCAAGCCTGGATAAAATACAGCTTTAACATAAGAAAACTGATGAATTCCCACAATCTCCTAACTTAGAAGTTCTTAGATGAAATGAAACATCTCAGTAAGACGATTAAATTAAAAACACTGCTGTGAGGCAAAGTGGCCGTCCCTTGGCAAAGAGTCATGAGGTGTGGGCTTTTCCTCAGCAACTTTGCTCAAATGAAAATCAATGCAAGCTAACAGGAGGCTCTGGAAGTCTCCAAGTGCTAATGAAGAAAGTGATTATCAAATAATTTCTCCAGAAATGTAACATCTGAACTGTGATATATATATCACATATAAAAGTTTGTTTAGAAAAATCTTCTCTCCAAAATGAAACGTCTTCATAAAATAGCAAAATTATCTGCAATTATTTATCTTTAAAATGCTTAAAATATACACGAAGATTGATTTTCTACATATTCAATGAAGAAATTCACAAGGTGAAATTATAACTAAATAGAAATGAAACATTGCATAAAATGCGCCCTAAACTGTAAGCTAAAGGGGAGAAGACTGGAGTTTCTGCTCAGTCACCATCTGTAATAAAAGCTTGTAATCTAAGCAATTGGAAAATTAGAAAAGTTTTATAGAACTAAGTTTCTACAAACATAAATTATTTTTAATACTAAAATAATCCCCCAAATTTTTAAAGATAATAGATATTCATTTAGAAAACAAACAGAGTAACTAAGAAACTGACCCGTAACCATTTGTCCACACACATTAACTTGCAGTAAAAGAAGCGACACTGAAACAACACAACACGTGGGCCTTGGGTGGGCCTCGGGCTGGGCTTTGTCCAGCTTTGTTTTGAGACAGAATTGTGTGGAGCTGTGACCTGGCCCTGAGTTCCTGACCCCATCATTACCATCTGAGGAGTGTCTGGGAGTGTCTGCCAGCGCCGCTGCACCCAGCCTAAGGAAACCCCAAACACATCGCACATCCATGCTGTCCACTGCTCTAAGTGTAGCTACATCTTTAAATGAAGGAAGTCGACTGGTGCAGTCTTCATCCTAAAGAGCTGACTCTGGTGTCATGGCCTCCTCTTCTATGGAAGGAGTCTAGATTTTGTGTTTGAAGGTTTTATGAATCACATTCTTACATTAGCTGCTGATATCAAGGGTCACACAGTATGTATGTGACAGCAGTCACACAAGTGTCAGTGTGACAGCCTCTGCTACACATTTTATAAGCTAAATGCAATGATACTTCTGCACTGTGACAGCCTTCTTTCACTTAAGCTCTGCGACTTCAGCTTCCACTGAAGTTTTACCTTTGAGTGCCTACAAAGGAATGGCTCCCATGGGGCAAGAGCAGTAACCACAGACTGAGGCCACAGTCTACCACTGTAACCAGGTATGAAGGGCACAGTCTAGCACAGTAAGCACACATGTAGAGCCCAGTCCACTACAGTTTTTGTGTGGTCTTGATATCTGGTTACAATCTCTATTTTTCCTGGTTGTAATTTTATATTTTGCTGAATTTTGCTGTCTTTGGCTACCTCAAACAGTCTGTGGAATAAGGCAGGAAGCAACTGTCAATTAACTCTGGTTACAGCCCGGCAAAGGCCTTGTGATGTAAAGTTTCATAAGCCCAGAGCCATCAAAGGTCTGAGTAAGCACTGAAGACAAAGGCTGAGTCACCACAGCTCGGCCCCACCCCCACCCGTCCCGTACCCTTAAAGTCCTACCCGCAGCCATGGCACTGGACTGCCTTTCCTGGAAGGATAAAGACAAGCTCTGAAAACCAGCGCTTTCACAATTCCTCTCAATCAGCTAATGGACTCACGAGCACTGGAACATCCCCATGTTTGCTAACCCAAATCAAATCGCATGGCTTGCTTGGCACACTGTCACTGCTGTTCCTGACTCAGGGAAATGGGGAAAAGGCAATGCTCCCACAGATCAGCCAAGAAGCCCATAAGAGATGGCACAATTAAATCAGGTTTTCACATTCCTGTAGAAAGGGAAAGGGCAGAGCGTGTCTTCATGTAGGCAGAGCAGACTTGTTTTATTCCCCATCTAGCAGAGCCTTGAGTGCTTGCACTAACTATCCCATCATCATAAAAGCATAGTATGACTTCCAAAATAGAAACAATTATGGTTTAATTCCACAGTGCAACTTTCTAAATTGTAATGAGCAACCGCTAAATTAAAATGAGACCTGTAAATTGTACGCTGTCACCAAATGCTAGCAAGTGTGCAGGCACCAATCTCTGTTGGTGAGTCACGCCGCTGGTGCAGGTATCTGAGTCAACAAGTCTGCGTCACAAACTAGACCTGCAGAAGCTGACAGTTCTTCAAGATACAGAAAGCCCTCATGGTTTTCACTCCTACCAGAGGGGTCTGCCTAAGCATCTTCCTAACACTGATGCAAGCTCTCCTCACACTGATGCAAGCACACAGGAGAAAGACAACAGTAAATACTCCTGCATCATACAGAAAAACATGATCAAAACCACATAAGATGCGGGCTTCCTTAATCTTATTAGATATAATGCAAGAATAAACCCTTGAAAACAAGATAAAATAACTACATTGATTACAGTTAAATAAAGTCTATATAATTCTACTATACATAAAGCCAAAACAAAAATGTACCTCAGTGTTTTCACGATGATCCGAATTCAGCTTAAGTAATCTAAGCATGAGTGAGCAGGATACAAGTCACCAAACAATTCTCTTCTCATCTGCACTGGGGCCTGATCGATGTCAAAGGTACTGAATGTTTTATGACCAATAAACGGCTTATAACATCAAAATATGTAGATTTGTAATAGCTAACACTGCTAAGGGTTTATTAAAATTATAGATTTGTAATAGCTGTTAACATAAGCTATATCTGAATACCAAGATATAATTTTGAGAAATTTAAGTAACTATATATAAAGTAGAGAGATCGTCAATACTCATTCATAGCACTCCTTAACCCCATGAATGCCAGAATAAATCATAACATTTTAGATTTCTTGTTATTTTCTACTTTCCTTTTTGCTGCTGTAATACTAAGACTATGATCAAAAGCAACTTCATGTGTGTGTGTAGGGGGGGGGGCAGGAAGCCTATCCTTCCATGAGAAAATCTACCACGGAGGGAAAGGAGGGCAGGAACGGAAGCAGACGCTTGAGCAGAAATGGGACGGGAATGGTACTGACTCACCCCCTGGAGCCCTGGCTCAGGCTCATGTTCAGCTCGATTCTGTATCTAGTGCAAGCCTACCTACCGGCCTAGTGGGTGGTCCACCAACATCCATCAATAGTCAAGACAATCCCCAAAGGCACGCCCACAGTCACGCCCACGGGCCCATCTAACCCAGGCAAAGCCTCAAGACTTGGCTTTCCTCTTAGATTGTCCCAGGTTCTATCAAGTTGATAATCAAAGCTCAGACAAAGTCCTAAAATATTGGCTATATTTTCCATTTCATTTTATCATATTAAATATTTTCCAATAAAAACTTTGGAATACAACATCAAGTTAGTATCAACTGAGCAACAGATATTCTTAAAGTCACAATTTATCTCTTGACCTACAACTTGACCCAAACAGTAGACTGAATTTTCTTAAACAGATAAATCACAGATTGTTGCTATAGGATAGATTTTACTGAATCATAAAACAGAAGTTTTACTCCTGTGAGTTAACTTTTCAATAACTTTTAATACTTGTAATTGAGACCACAAACATAATCAGTGCCTATTGCTACAGATTCCTTCCTTCTACAATTTCAATTTTAAAATCTAAGAAAGTTCTTGCTATGAAACCCAGGCTCGCCTGACTTCAGCTCATAATTCTGCTGACTCAGTGTCCTGGGTGGGGGCCTCAGAGGAGTTTATCACACCTGACTTATGCTTAGTGTTTTAAGAAGAAACCAATAGAGAAAGGTATGAGACAATGAACTACCAATACCAATGTTTCAGAAACAGGCTATTTAGAAAGACTAAGTCAGGTGACCCAAAGTAATTTGTAAACAACTGAAGCTCTCCCTTACAAATGCCTTCATCATGGTCCCCTTACCCAGCCTTGTTTCCCTCAGTTCTCTCTGCTCTTTGGCAGATGTTGCTTTATCAGGGTGCCTTCCTTGACTTCTCTCCACACAAACACATTACTCACACCCTGCTTCTCCCACTAATTGCTATATTCTCCCACAGAATTCACCACCAGACATACTCCATATTTAATTGTTTCTGGGATGTCTCTACCAGTGACAGAAAAAGACCCTGACAGAACTGTGATGATTCAAAGGAGAGATGTTCCCCGTGTGTTCCCTGCCAAGATGAACTCTCCCCCCCCACCCGCGCCCCCCACACACAGTATGGGTATCTTCTCAGGAGACAGAAAAGGTCCTAATACAAGCACAATAGAAATTATGTGTATTTTGCTTGTGGATGTACTGTAAAGCTCTAAAATAGCTGGTCTAGTTCTGGTTTGGGTGGCTGTTTTAGTTTCTCTGCTACTATGGTAAAATACCCTGATAGAAATCAACTTTGGGGGAAGGATTTCCCCTCAATTCCAGTTTTCAGTTCATTACTGGAGAAGAGACACAGTAGCAGCAGAGGGCGGTCACACCACACCCACAGTAAGCAGACATGAATGTATACATGCTTACTTGTTTGCTTGGCTCAATCCTTTCCCTCTCACATAGTTCAGGAACTTCCCTCTCACATAGTTCAGGAACCACTTACAAGGGAATAATGCCACCCACAGTGGACAGGATCTTTTCATAACAAATGTCTAAGACAATTCCCCATGGACATGTTCATCAGCTAACCCAATGAAGACACTGTCTCAACATTCATTGAGATTCTCTTTTCAGACTACATCAAGTTGAAAAATCAACATCTGGCCTGATATAAATACCCACCTTTTAAATGAGTACATATAAGTCACTGTATATGCACTATTATAAAATGAAACTTAAGGTTTCATAAAGGAGAAGCAAGGTACACCAGACAATATTATACGGTCTTCCATTTATATAAGAAAAGAACAGAAGGCATATAATTTACATGCATGCCTCTATTTTACAGATAATGCTTCTGGAAAATTATTTCTGCGGAAGAAAACTGAATAAACAAGGAACATTGAGACCCATGTACATGCCCACATGCATGTAGTGTTATTAAAAGGCATTACATGAGGCCTTGCTTTATCAAACAGAAATACATAGCGTAATCCTTCATAAATCTATTCAATCATCCTTACAGTGAGTAAATGCTGACTAATGTATCTATGAAGTGAGAAGTAACTATCTAAAAAATAAAGAAGAACTATTTGTTTCATAGGGTTTTCAATATAGAGAATAAATTATACTTATTATCTTTACAGTATCAAAAATATCCCATAAGACATACTAGCTCAATAGAATGGAAGCTTATAAAGTTTAAGGAGCCTTACTGTAATTACAGGGCAGACACAAAAGAGTTACTTAGCTCTTCTGACTCTTGGTCTGGTATTTTTCTCATTATCCAATATTTGGTACACAAGGCTCAAAATTAAAACTTAAGTTGTCTGCTGTCTAAGAACAGTCACTCAGTTGTGCAAAGCAGACGAATACATGTTGTCTTTCTGTCTAGCAAAGGGGATTACATAAAATGTCAACTTCAGAAATGTCAAGGTGAAGTCAGTTCTCTTATAGGAGAGCTAAGCATGTTTTAGAAGGGGATCACTCTGTGGCTGCCATCAGCTCTAGACATAGACCTGATACACAAGGAAATGCTTTAATCAAAAATCACCATATTTGGTCCAACACTGTCATAAAATAAGCAAACAGGTAACTCTGGTGTTAAAGGGAAGTTTAATTCCACAGTTCAACAGATACTAAAATGAAGCTTATTTTGTTACAATTACTAAATAGTTAATAAACAACTAACGAAAAGTGCTTAATAAACAGTAAAGCCAGCAGCTTATGCCTACTCGGTTATCAGGAAACACTGATGTTGATAACTACACAAGGGGAGACTACAGAGTTTACACCTAACCTGACTCAGAAGATACACTCTTTTGATCTCTAGATCTAGAAAGGATGTCCAATACAACATGAATCCCAGTTCATCAAGAACTTGCTGTCTTCTTCTTCCCTTCCTACCCGAATAGAACCCGTCTGTTGTACTGTCTCTTACGATACGGAAGAGAGGCAGGGAGAGAAGGAGGGAGGGAAGAGGGAATGCACGGATATAGAGAAGACACACAAATAGCTAAGAGATAA